>NW_025727396.1:1573248-1888102 GCF_021461385.2 Schistocerca piceifrons | reverse complement strand
TTATAGATGCCGATGCTTCACTTCATTTTTACTATATCTCTCTGACCTTCTTATTGACGATGACACACAGAAATTGCATCGGAATTAAATACAAAAGGCACAATGCCGACTCAAGTACAAGAAGACTGGCTCTTCTTACTGTCTATGTTTTGAACCATTCCTGTGAGACCAGTTTTAGGATCCGATGCTTGACTTCAGGTTTACTGTATAACTTGGACCTCCTTATTGACGACGAATCACAGAAATTGAATCGGAATTAAATAGAAAAGGCACAATCCCAACTTTAGAACAAGAAAACTGACTCTTCTTACTGTCTATGTTTTGAACCATTCCTGTGACACTAGTTATAGTTGCCGATGCTTCACTTCATTTTTACTATATCTCTCTGACCTTCTTATTGACGATGACACACAGAAATTGCATCGGAATTAAATACAAAAGGCACAATGCCGACTCAAGTACAAGAAGACTGGCTCTTCTTACTGTCTATGTTTTGAAACTTTCCTATGAGACCGGTTTTAGATTCCGATGCTTCACTTCATATTACTGTATCCCTTTTCCCTTCTTATTGACGAAGAAACACAGAAATTGCATCGGAATTAAATAGAAAAGGCACAATGCCGACTCAAGTACAAGAAGACCGGCTCTTCTTACTGTCTATGATTTGAACCATTCCTGTGACACTAGTTATAGATTCCGATGCTTCATTTCAGGTTAACTGTATCACTCTGACCTTCTTATTGACGATGAAACACAGAAATTGCATCGGAATTAAATACAAAAGGCACAATGCCGACTCAAGTACAAGAAGACCGGCTCTTCTTATTGTCTATGATTTGAACCATTCTTGTGACACTAGTTATAGATTCCGAACTTCACTTCAGGTTCACTGTATCCCTCTGACCTACTTATTGACGATGAAACACGGAAATTGCATCCGACTTAAATACAAAAATCACAATGCCGACTTAAGTACATGAAAACGGACTCTTCTTACTGTCTATGTTTTGAACCATTCCTGTGACACTAGTTATAGATTCCGATGCTTCATTACAGGTTTACTGTATCCCTCTGACTTTCTTATTGACGATGAAACACGGAAATTGCATCGGAATTAAATACAATATGCACAATGTCGACTTAAGTACGAGAAGACTGATTCTTCTTACTGTCTATGTTTGAACCATTCCTGTGACACTAGTTATAGATTCCGATGCTTCATTTCAGGTCTACTGTATCCCTCTGACCTTCTTATTGACGATGAAACACAGAAATTGCATCGGAATTAAATACAAAACTCACAATGCCGACTCAAGTACAAGAAGACCGGCTCTTCTTACTGTCTATGTTTTGAACCATTACTGTGACACTAGTTATAGATTCCGAAGCTTCACTTCAGTTTCACTGTATCCCTCTAACCTCCTTATTGACAATGAAACACTGAAATTGCATCGGAATTAAATACAAAAGGCTCAAAGCCGACTTAAGTACAAGAAAACTCACACTTCTTACTGTCTATGTTTTGAACCATTCCTGTGACACTAGTTGTAGATTCCGATGCTTGACTTCAGGTGTACTGTATCCCTCTGACCTTCTTATTTACGATGAAACACAGAAATTGCATCGGAATAAATTACAAAAGGCACAATGCCGACTCTACTACAAGAAAACTGACTCTTGTTACTGTCTATGTTTTGAAGCATTTCATTGACACTAGTTATAGATTTCGATGCTTTACTTCAGGTTTACTGCATCCTCCTGACCTTCTTATTGACGATGAAACACAGAAATTGCATCGGAATTAAATACAAAAATCACAATGCCGACTTAAGTACAAGAAAACTGACTCTTCTTACTGTCTATGGTTTGAACCATTCCTGTGACGCTAGTTATAGATTCCGATGCTTCATTTCAGGTTTACTGTATCCCTCTGACCTTCTTATTGACGATGAAACACAGCGATTGCATCGGATTTAAATACAAAAGTCACAATGCCGACTCAAGTACAAGAAGACCGGCTCTTCTTACTGTCTTCGATTTGATCCTTTCCTGTGACACTAGTTATAGATTCCTATGCTTCACTTCAGGTTCACTGTATCCCGCTAACCTCCTTATTGACGATGAAACACAGAAATTTCATCGGAATGAAATACAAAATGCACAATGCCGACTCAAGTATAAGATGACCGGCTCTTCTTACTGTCTATGATTTGAACCATTCCTGTGACACTAGTTATAGATTCCGATGCTTCACTTCAGGTTTACTGTATCCCTCTGACTTTCTTATTGACGATGAAACACAGAAATTGCATCGGAACTAAATACAAAAGGATCAATGCCGACTTAAGTACAAGAAGACTGACTCTTTTCACTGTCTATGTTTTGAAACTTTACTGTGACACTAGTTACAGATTCCGATGCTTCACTTCAGGTTTACTGTACCCCTCTGACCTTCTTATTGACGATGAAACACAGAAATTGCATTGGAATTAAATAGAAAATGCAAAATGTTGATTGAAGTACAAGAAAACTGATTCTTCTTATTGTCTATGTTTTGAACCATTCCTTTGACACTAGTTATAGATTCCGATGCTTCACTTCAGGTTTACTGTATCCCTCTGACTTTCTTATTGACGATGAAACACAGAAATTGCATCGGAATTAAATACAAAAGGCACAATGCCAACTCAAGTACAAGAAGGCCGGCTCTTCTTAATGTCTATGTTTTGAACCAATCCTGTGACACCAGTTTTAGATTCCTTTGCTTCACTTCATGTTTACTGTATCCCTCTGACCTTCTTATTGACGATGAAACACAGAAATTGCATCGGAATTAAATGCAAAAGGCACAATGCCTATTTAAGTACAAGAAACTGACGCTTCTTACTGTCTATGTTTTGAACCATTCCTGTGACATTAGTTACAGATTCTGATGCTTCACTTCAGGTTTACTGTATCCCTCTGGCCTTCTTGTTGACGATGAAACACAGAAATTGCATCGGAATGAAATACAAAAGGCACAATGCCGACTTAAGTACAAATAACTTACTCTACTTACTGTCTATATTTTGAACCATTCCTGTGACACTAGTTATAGATTCCGATGCTTCACTTCAGGTTTGCTGTATCCCTCTGACTTTCTTATTGACGATGAAACACAGAAATTGCATCGAAACTAAATACAAAAGGCCCAATGCCGACTTAAGTACGAGAAGACTGACTCTTCTCACTGTCTATGTTTTGAAACTTTACTGTGGCACTAGTTACAGATTCCGATGCTTCACTTCAGGTTTACTGTATCCCTCTGACCTTCTTATTGACGATGAAACACAGAAATTGCATCGGAATTAAATTCAAAAGGCTCAATGCCGTCTTAAGTACAAGAAAACTGACTCTTCTTACTGTCTATGTTTGAACCAATCCTGTGACGCTAGTTATAGATTCCGTTGCTTCACTTCAGGTTTACTGTATCCCTCTGACCTTCTTATTGTCGATGAAACACAGAAATTGCATCGGAATTAAATTGAAAAGGCAAAATGCCGACTTAAGTACAAGAAAACTGACTCTTCTTACTGTCTATGTTTTGAACCATTCCTGTGACACTACTTATAGATTCCGATGCGTCACTTCAGGTTTACTGTATCCCTCGGACCTTCTTATTGACGATGAAATACAGAAATTGCATGGGAATTATATACAAAAGCACAATGCCGACTCAAGTACAAGAAGACTGGCTCTTCTTACTGTCTATGTTTTGAACCAATCCTGTGAGACTAGTTTTAGGATCCGATGTTTGACTTCAGGTTTACTGTATCACTTGGACCTCCTTATTGACGACGAATCACAGAAATTGCATCGGAATTAAATAGAAAAGGCACAATCCCAACTTAAGAACAAGAAAACTGACTCTTCTTACTGTCTATGTTTTGAACCATTCCTGTGACACTAGTTATAGATTCCGATGCTTCACTTCAGGTTTACTATATCTCTCTGACCTTCTTATTGACGATGACACACAGAAATTGCATCGGAATTAAATACAAAGGCACAATGCCGACTCAAGTACAAGAAGACTGGCTCTTCTTACTGTCTATGTTTTGAAACTTTCCTATGATACCGGTTTTAGATTCCGATGCTTCACTTCAGGTTTACTGTATCCCTTGGCCCTTCTTATTGACGACGAAACACAGAAATTGCATCGGAATTAAATAGAAAAGGCACAATCCCAACTTAAGAACAAGAAAACTGACTCTTCTTACTGTCTATGTTTTGAACCATTCCTGTGACACTAGTTATAGATTACGATGCTTCACTTCAGGTTTACTATATCCCTCTGACCTTCTTATTGACGATGACAGACAGAAGTTGCATCGGAATTAAATACAAAAGGCACAATGCCGACTCAAGTACAAGAAGACTGGCTGTTCTTACTATCTATGTTTTTAAACATTCCTATGAGACCGGTTTTAGATTCCGATGCTTCACTTCAGGTTACTGTATCCCTTGGCCCTTCTTATTGACGAAGAAACACAGAAATTGCATCGGAATTAAATAGAAAAGGCACAATGCCGACTCAAGTACAAGAAGACCGGCTCTTCTTACTGTCTATGATTTGAACCATTCCTGTGACACTAGTTATAGATTCCGATGCTTCATTTCAGGTTAACTGTATCACTCTGACCTTCTTATTGACGATGAAAGACAGAAATTGCATCGGAATTAAATACAAAAGGCACAATGCCGACTCAAGTACAAGAAGACCGGCTCTTCTTACTGTCTATGATTTGAACCATTCTTGTGACACTAGTTATAGATTCCGAACTTCTCTTCAGGTTCACTGTATCCCTCTGACCTTCTTATTGACGATGAAACACGGAAATTGCATCGGACTTAAATACAAAAATCACAATGCCGACTTAAGTACATGAAAACGGACTCTTCTTACTGTCTATGTTTTGAACCATTCCTGTGACACTAGTTATAGATTCCGATGCTTCACTACAGGTTTACTGTATCCCTCTGACTTTCTTATTGACGATGAAACACGGAAATTGCATCGGAATTAAATACAATATGCACAATGTCGAATTAAGTACGAGAACCCTGATTCTTCTTACTGTCTATGTTTGAACCATTCCTGTGACACTAGTTGTAGATTCCGATGCTTCATTTCAGGTTTACTGTATCCCTCTGAACTTCTTATTGACGATGAAACACAGAAATTGCATCGGAATTAAATACAAAACTCACAATGCCGACTCAAGTACAAGAAGACCGGCTCTTCTTACTGTCTATGTTTTGATCCATTCCTGTGACACTAGTTATAGATTCCGATGCTTCACTTCAGGTTCACTGTATCCCTCTAACCTCCTTATTGACGATGAAACACTGAAATTGCATCGGAATTAAATACAAAAGGCTCAAAGCCGATTTAAGTACAAGAAAACTGACTCTTCTTACTGCCTATGTTTTGAACCATTCCTGTGACACTAGTTGTAGATTCCGATGCTTCACTTCAGGTTTACTGTATCCCTCTGACCTTCTTATTTACGATGAAACACAGAAATTGCATCGGAATTAAATACAAAAATCACAATACCGACTTAAGTACAAGAAAACTGACTCTTCTTACTGTCAATGCTTTTAACCATTCCTGTGACGCTAGTTATAGATTCCGATGCTTCATTTCAGGTTTACTGTATCCCTCTGACCTTCTTATTGACGATGAAACACAGCAATTGCATCGGATTTAAATACAAATGTCACAATGCCGACTCAAGTACAAGAAGACCGGCTCTTCTTACTGTCTTCGATTTGAACCATTCCTGTGACACTAGTTATAGATTCCTATGGTTCACTTCAGGTTCACTGTATCCCGCTAACCTCCTTATTGACGATGAAACACAGAAATTTCATCGGAATTAAATACAAAATGCACAATGCCGACTCAAGTATAAGAAGACCGGCTCTTCTTACTGTCTATGATTTGAACCATTCCTGTGACACTAGTTATAGATTCCGATGTTTCACTTCAGGTTTACTGTATCCCTCTGACTTTCTTATTGACGATGAAACACAGAAATTGCATCGGAACTAAATACAAAAGGATCAATGCCGACTTAAGTACAAGAAGACTGACTCTTCTCACTGTCTATGTTTTGCAACTTTACTGTGACACTAGTTACAGATTACGATGCTTCACTTCAGGCTTACTGTATCCCTCTGACGTTCTTATTGACGATGAAACACAGAAATTGCATCGGAATTAAATTCTAAAGGCTTAATGCCGTCTTAAGTACAAGAAACCTGACTCTTCTTACTGCCTATGTTTGAACCATTCCTGTGACACTAGTTATAGATTCCGTTGCTTCACTTCAGGTTTACTGTACCCCTCTGACCTTCTTATTGACGATGAAACACAGAAATAGCATCGGAATTAAATAGAAAAGGCAAAATGCCGATTGAAGTACAAGAAAACTGACTCTTCTTACTGTCTATGTTTTGAACCATTCCTGTGACACAAGTTATAGTTTCCGATGCTTCACTTCAGGTTTACTGTATCCCCCTGACCTTCTTATTGACGATGAAACACAGAAATTGCATCGGAATTCAATACAAAAGGCACAATGCCGACTTAAGTACAAGAAAACAGACTCTTCTTACTGTCTATGTTTTGAACCATTATTGTGACACTACTTATAGATTCCGATGCTTCACTTCAGGTTTACTGTATCTCTCTGACCTTCTTATTGACGATGACACACAGAAATTGCATCGGAATTAAATACAAAATGCACAATGCCGACTCAAGTACAAGAAGACCGGCTCTTCTTACTGTCTATGCTTTGAACCATTCCTGTGGCACTAGTTCTAGATTCCAACGCTTCATCTCAGGTTTACTGTATCCCTCTGACCTTCTTATTGACGATAAAACATAGCAATTGCATCGGATTTAAATACAAAAGTCACAATGCCGACTCAAGTACAAGAAGACCGGCTCTTCTTTCTGTCTACGATTTCAACCATTCCTGTGACACTAGTTATAGATTCCTATGGTTCACTTCAGGTTCACTGTATCCCTCTAACCTCCTTATTGACGATGAAACACAGAAATTTCATCGGAATTAAATACAAAATGCACAATGCCGACTCAAGTATTAGAAGACCGGCTCTTCTTACTGTCTATGATTTGAACCATTCCTATGACACTAGTTATAGATTCCGATGCTTCATTTCAGGTTTACTGTATCCCTCTGACCTTCTTATTGACGATGAAACACAGAAATTGCATCGGAATTAAATACAAAATGCACAATGCCGACTCAAGTACAAGAAGACCGGCTCTTCTTACTGTCTATGTTTTGAACCATTCCTGTGACACTAGTTATAGATTCCGTTGCTTCACTTCATGTTTACTGTATCCCTCTGACTTTCTTATTGACGATGAACCACAGAAATTGCATCGGAATTAAATAGAAAAGGCACAATGCCGACTTAAGTACAAGAAAACTGACTCTTCTTACTGTCTATTTTTTTAACCATTCCAGGGACACCAGTTATAGATTCCGATGCTTCACTTCAGGTTTACTGTATCCCTCTGACATTCTTATTGACGATGAAACACAGAAATTGCATCGGAATTAAATACAAAAGGCACAATGCCTATTTAAGTACAAAAAAACTGACTCTTCTTACTGTCTATGTTCTGAACCATTCCTGTGACATTAGTTACAGATTCTGATGCTTCACTTCAGGTTTACTGTATCCCTCTGACCTTCTTGTTGACGATGAAACACAGAAATTGCATCGGAATTAAATACAAAGGGCACAATGCCGACTTAAGTACAAGAAAACTGACTCTTCTTACTATCTATGTTTTGAACCATTCCTGTAACACTACATATAGATTCCGATGCTTCACTTCAGGTTTACTGTATCCCTCTGACCTTTTTATTGACGATGAAACACAGAAATTGCATCGGAATTAAATACAAAAGGCACAATGCCGACTTAAGTACAAGTAACTTACTCTACTTACTGTCTATGTTTTGAACCATTCCTGTGACACTAGTTATAGATTCCTATGCTTCACTTCAGGTTTACTGTATCCCTCTGACTTTCTTATTGACGATGAAACACAGAAATTGCATCGGAACTAGATACGAAAGGCTCAATGCCGACTTAAGTACAAGAAGACTGACTCTTCTCACTGTCTATGTTTTGAAACTTTTCTGTGACACTAGTTACAGATTCCGATGCTTCACTTCAGGTTTACTGTATCCCTCTGACCTTCTTATTGACGATGAAACACAGAAATTGCATCGGAATTAAATACAAAAGGCTCAATGCCGACTTAAGTACAAGAAAACTGATTCTTCTTACTGTCTATGTTTGAACCATTCCTGTGACACTAGTTATAGATTCCGTTGCTTCACATCACATTTACTGTATCCCTCTGACCTTCTTATTGACGATGAAACCCAGAAATTGCATCGGAATTGAATAGAAAAGGCACAATGCCGACTTAAGTACAAGAAAACTGACTATTCTTACTGTCTATGTTTTGAACCATTCCTGTGACACTAGTTATAGTTTCCGATGCTTCACTTCAGGTTTACTGTATCCCTCTGACCTTCTTATTGACGATGAAACACAGAAATTGCATCGGAATTAAATACAAAAGACCCAATGCCAACTTAAGAACAAGAAAACCGACTCTTCTTAATGTCTATGTTTTGAACCACTCCTGTGACACTAGTTATAGATTCCGATGCTTCACTTCAGGTTTACTGTATCACTTGGACCTTCTTATTGTCGATGAAACGCAGAAATTGCATCGGAATTCAATACAAAAGGCACAATGCCTACATAAGTACAAGAAAAATGGCTCTTCTTACTGTCTATGTTTTGAAACATTCCTGTGACACTAGTTACAGATTCCGATGCTTCACTTCAGGTTTACTGTATCCCTCTGACCTTCTTATTGACGATGAAACACAGAAATTGCATCGGAATTAAATAGAAAAGGCACAATGGCGACTAAAGTACAAGAAAACTGACTCTTCTTACTGTCTATGTTTTGAACCATTCCTTTGACACTAGTTATAAATTCCGATGCCTCACTTCAGGTTTACTGTATCCCCCTGACCTTCGTATTGACGATGAAACACAGAAATTGCATCGGAATTCAATACTAAAGGCACAATGCCTACATAAGTACAAGAAAAATGGCTCTTCTTACTGTCTATGTTTTGAAACATTCCTGTGACACTAGTTACAGATTCCGATGCTTCACTTCAGGTTTACTGTATCCCTCCGATCTTCTGATTGACGATGAAACACAGAAATTGCATCGGAATTAAATAGAAAAGACACAATGGCGACTTAAGTACAAGAAAACTGACTCTTTTTACTGTCTATGTTTTGAACCATTCCATTGACACTAGTTATAGATTCCTATGCTTCACTTCAGGTTTACTGTATCCCTCTGACTTTCTTATTCACGATGAAACACAGAAATTGCATCGGAACTAAATACAAAAGGCTCAATGCCGACTTAATTACAAGAAGACTGACTCTTCTCACTGTCTATGTTTTGAAACTTTCCTGTGACACTAGTTACAGATTCCGATGCTTCACTTCAGGTTCACTGTATCCCTCTGACCTTCTTATTGACGATGAAACACAGAAATTGCATCGGAATTAAATACAAAAGGCTCAATGCCGACTTAAGTACAAGAAAACTGACTCTTCTTACTGTCTATGTTTGAACCATTCCTGTGACACTAGTTATAGATTCCGTTGCTTCACTTCAGGTTTACTGTATCCCTCTGACCTTCTTATTGACGATGAAACACAGAAATTGCATCGGAATGAAATAGAAAACGCACAATGCCGACTTAAGGACAAGAAAACTGACTCTTCTTACTGTCTATGTTTTGAACCATTCCTGTGACACTAGTTATAGTTTCCGATGCTTCACTTCAGGTTTACTGTATCCCTCTGACCTTCTTATTGACGATGAAACACAGAAATTGCATCGGAAATAAATACAAAAGGCACAATGCCGATTTAAGTACAAGAAAACTGACTCTTCTTACAGTGTATGTTTTGAACCATTCCTGTGACATTAGTTACAGATTCTGATGCTTCACTTCAGGTTTACTGTATCCCTGTGACCATCTTGTTGACGATGAAACATAGAAATTGCATCGGAATTAAATACAAAGGGCACAATGCCGACTTAAGTACAAGAAATCTGACTCTTCTTGTGGTGTCACCGCCAGACACCACACTTGCTAGGTGGTAGCTTAAATCGGCCGCGGTCCATTTAGTACATGTCGGACCCGCGTGTGGCCACTGTGTAATCGCAGACCTAGCGCCACCACCAAGGCAGGTCTCGTGATACGAGAGAGCACTCGCCCCAGTTGTACGAGAACCTAGCTACCGACCAGATGTACGGAGCCTTTCTCTCTCATTAGCCGAGAGACAGAATAGCCATCAGCTAAGTTAATGGCTACGAACTAGGAAGGCGACATTAGCCATACAGTGATTGTACTTAAAGTCTCCTGTGTATCGTCAAGATCGATATACCACAATGATTGAGTAAAGATAAGTATTAAACCTGCTCCGTACTTTTCTTCCTAACATTAATTACGTATCCTGTTCCAGTACTTCACGCCCGTCTGCGTTAGTCTAGCTTGCCTTTTCAGCCATCTCAACTTCACGGTGTCGGCCCAGCTACCGACACAACATTGGCGACGAGGGAAAAGAGTTCTTTCTGATTGCTAACATTTAATTGTGTCATGGCTTCGCCACATTCTCCAGATGTACTGTCCGAATTTTGTCGCTTGCAGAATCAGCAGACGCAGGCGTTACTGGATGCCCTTGGACAGCTCGTCCAGGGTCAACGTACCATTCAAACCGATGCGGCGGCCGCCGCTTCACCGGTACCGCAGCCACAACCTGCCGTTGCACCACCATTTCGAAGTTTTGACCACACCCTCGAGACTTGGCGGGAGTGGTCCCTCCAGTTTGCCTTCCACCTCGCTGCCTACAGAATTCAAGGTATGAGCGGCAGCCGTTTTTGCTTTCTTGTGTCGGTGTGTCCACATACCGTGTGATAGTGAAATTGTTTCCCCGACGCGACGTAGCAACTCTGTCCTACGAGGAAATTTTGTCTGCATTAGGTGCCTATTTCAGAGAAACAGTTAATGTGGTTGCAAAACGGTATACGTTCTTTCGTACAAAACGTACGGCCGGTCAAACTAATAGGGAGTGGGTAGCAACATTGCAAGGACTTACTAGGGACTGTGCCTTTGAATGTGACTGTGGTCTTTCTTATTCAGATACAATGGTGCGTGATGCAATTGCACAGAACGTTTCTGATGTTCGCATACGGGAGCAAATTTTGAACCTAGTTAATCCCTCCCTTCAACAAGTGATAGACATATTGGATAGACAGGACACACTTGACTGTGCTCAGGAATCTTTTGACACTTCGCCAGCCGTGTGTAACATTAACCGGCCCGCTGGACGTCTGCGCGGCCCGGTAACCGGGCCTCGCGCACGTCCGCACAGCTGCCGCCGCGCGCTAAGCCACGTGTGCCGCGCCAGCCCACAAATGTAGTGAAATCGTGCCCGCGGTTTGCTACTAGACATTCGCGTGAACATTGCCCGTCACGCCAAGCTATTTGCTTTTTCTGCAATAAGAAAGGACATGTTCAAAGTGTTTGCCAGAAAAAGCTCAGATCACACAATCACAATCATTCCAGGCCCTTTGCTTCGCGCCGGAATCGAACCAAGGACACTCAGGCTCGTGGACCTTCGCCTATGGACATTCATGTCGTTAATTCCACTTCGTCCAGTGACACTTTCTCTAACAGTAACTGTGTTCGTCCCACAAAAACTGTGCGTCGACGTCGCCGGAAATCACGTCAATTAGCAAGTGATTCTGTACCAGTGTCTGTTCCAATTGCACAAAACAGTCGCTCTTGTCGTCAGCAGAACAATAAACTTTTTGTGGACTTAGACTTTGAAGGCAAAGTGATACCATTCCAGCTCGATACCGGAGCTGCTGTTTCATTGCTCAATCACGACACGTACAAACAACTGGGCAAACCTCCGTTGCGTTCCGCAAATGTTAAGCTAACTACATATTCCGGAGAGAAAATTCCTGTGTTAGGACAGTGCAGCCTTCTTGCAACATACAAGGGACAAACAAAACTTGTGTCATTTTACGTTCTTCGTTCTTCTTCTGCAGTGAACTTGTTTGGTCTAGATTTATTTCAGTAGTTTAACATGTCTATTGTAAATCAGGTCCTATCAGTGAATCAGACTGTGCCTACAGACAGTGTTTCTCGGCTGTGTGACGAATTTGCTGACATTTTTGCACCGGGCTTAGGTTGCGCTAAAAACTATGAAGCACATTTAGAACTGAAGGTAAACGCGCAACCGAAATTTTTCAGGGCGCGCAATGTTCCCCACGCATTGCGTGATGAGGTCGCAAGAACGTTACACGATCTCGAATCACAGGGTGTAATTGAACGTGTGCAAGCTTCTCTCTGGGCCTCACCCTTAGTAATTTTGCCAAAACCTTCCGGAAAATTGAGACTTTGCGTGGACTTCAAGGCCACAGTGAATCCACAGCTAGTGACTGCTACTTTTCCTTTGCCCCGCCCGGAAGATCTTTTTGCTAAACTGTGCCCGGGAAAATATTTTTCAAAGTTGGACCTAGCCGATGCGTACTTGCAAATACCGGTGGACGACGAATCCCAGCGCGTATTGGTGGTTAACACGCATCTTGGATTGTACCGCTTCAAAAGACTGCCATTCGGGTGTGCATCCGCCCCTGCCTTGTTTCAGCAATATTTACAAACTATTTGTGCGTCGGTCCCTACTGCAGCAAACTATCTGGACGATATAGTGATCTCCGGACAGACAGAAGAAGATCATCTTGCGAACTTACGAACATTATTTCAGGTCTTGCGGCAAAATGGTCTTCGCTTGAGGAAGGACAAATGTGTGTTTTTTGCTCGTGACTTACCATACCTGGGACATGTCATTAATGCCCAAGGCATACATCCGAGTCCAGAGCACCTACGTGCCATACAAGAATTGCCTTCCCCTCAAAATGTGAAACAGCTACAGAGTGTGTTGGGTAAAATTAATTATTACAATAAATATGTGCGCAATGCCTCTTCCATTTCAGCTCCGCTTCATCGCTTACGCCGTAAAGGTGTTCCGTTCGTCTGGACGACGGAATGTGAACGCGCCTTTCGCCAGTTGAAATCGGCGTTGCTTTCTAATACTTGCCTTACGCCATTCGATCCCCAGAAACCCCTTTTGTTGATGGTAGATGCATCGGATTTCGGGATCGGTGCTGTCCTTGCGCACAAAGTTGGCTCGCATGATCGCCCTATTGCCTTTGCGTCCAAATTGCTCTGGTCTGCGCAAAGAAATTATTCACAGATAGAGAAAGAAGCTTTGGCTCTCGTGTTTGGTGTTACTAAGTTCCATGATTTCTTGTATGGTCGTCACTTTACCATCATCACAGACCACAAACCTTTGACATCGCTTTTTCATCCGACCAAGCCTGTACCTCCACGTACAGCGCAGAAATTCATTCGCTGGTCTATTTTCCTCTCGCAGTACCGCTACGATATCTTGTATCGGTCCACTGCTAAGCACGGAAACGCCGATGCGTTGTCCCGTTTGCCTGTTGCTGAGGATAAAGCATTCGATTCTTCCGAACTTGCTTGCATGTTCATTGATTCGGAAACCGATGAAGTGGTCGAATCGTTTCCGATTGATCTTCGTCGTGTCGCTACAGCCACAGCTGCTGACCCTGTCCTTGCTACTGTTTTACGTTTTGTTGCTACGCAATGGCCTATGTCAAAGTCTCGGATCGAGGATCCGTTGGTTTGCCGATTTTTTGCTCACAAGGAGAGACTTTTTGTTCGACGTGGTGTTTTGTTGTTGCGTTCTGATAATGATCAGTCCAGAGTCGTGGTCCCACGTTCGTTACAGTCCTCTGTTTTACGGCTTCTTCACCAAGGACATTGGGGTATAGTGCGAACGAAACAACTTGCTCGTCAGCACTGTACTTGGTTCGGAATCGATGCTGCGATTACGAATATGTGTTCTTCGTGCCCGGCGTGTGCCGAACAACAGTCCGCACCGCCGCGGAAAGTCTTTGCGTGGCCAAAAGCCACTTCCCCTTGGCAACGCTTGCACATTGATTTTGCTGGTCCATTCTGGAATGCTCGATGGTTGGTTCTGGTCGACGCCTTCAGTAATTTTCCTTTTGTTGTCCGGATGTCTTCCACGACGTCCTCCGCCACCATCCAAGCGTTGTCTGCTATCTTTTGCATTGAAGGTCTTCCGCAGACTATTGTTTCGGACAATGGCCCACAATTCATGTCGGCAGAATTTCAGGCATTCTGCCAGGCCAATGGTTTTCAACATCTGACATCCGCGCCGTTTTCGCCTCAGTCCAACGGTGCCGCTGAACGACTGGTCCGGACTTTCAAGTCACAGATGTTGAAATTGAAAGAGTCGCATTCTCGGGAGGACGCATTGTTGCTCTTTTTGTCTTCGTATCGCTCTCAGCCCCGAGATGGTCGCTCGCCGGCTGAGTTGCTCCACGGTCGTCCTCATCGCACCTTGATGTCTTTGCTGCATCCGCCGCATCAGGTTCCTGTGCAGCGGCAGACTCCTGCTTTTGCTCCAGGCGACGTTGTATTTTATCGCAACTATCGAGGTTCACGGCGTTGGCTCGCAGGGCGCATTCTTCGCTGCCTCGGCCGCGCGATGTATTTGGTTTTGGGGGCCTCTGGTGAGGTGAGTCGGCACCTCAATCAGCTGCGCCTCTGTCGTCGCTCGGGTTCTGCCGCTCCCCGTCTGCTTTCAGCGACGGTGCCGTCCGGTCAGCGCCCTGGGGACCCATCTACTGGCTCGCCTCATCCCCAGGTGTTACCGACGATGCCTTCCATTTTGCCCCATGGCGACGCGCCGCCGCCGCCCCAGCAGCAGCAGCCGCCGCCGCCGCCGCTTGTTCTCCCGCCGGCGCCGCCCGCATTCGACGCTACGTTGCAGCCGCCAAGCGCCTCCCAGTGTCACGCGCCGCCGATCGCTTCCCGTGACCAGCTGTCCTCCGCCATGGAACTCCCGCCCGCTCCGGACCACATGACGTCATCGCGCGTCGGCTACCCCGACGCAATGGAGGTTGATCCTTCGGTCCCTCCTGTCTCTTTACGGGCGCATACACCGCATGTTGACGTGCACCCTGGACTAGTTTTTCAGGCGTTTCCTAGCTCCCCTCGGACCGAATGGCCGGGTGCGGGTGGCACAGCCTCGCCTGTTGTTAGGCTTCCCACCTCGTCGCATACGTCAACATGGGGTCCTCCCCACGGCGGGCGGAAGCCTTATCTCACGACCGTTCGCCGATTTGCGGGGGAGGAATGTGGTGTCACCGCCAGACACCACACTTGCTAGGTGGTAGCTTAAATCGGCCGCGGTCCATTTAGTACATGTCGGACCCGCGTGTCGACACTGTGTAATCGCAGACCTAGCGCCACCACCAAGGCAGGTCTCGTGATACGAGAGAGCACTCGCCCCAGTTGTACGAGAACCTAGCTACCGACCAGATGTACGAAGCCTTTCTCTCTCATTAGCCGAGAGACAGAATAGCCATCAGCTAAGTTAATGGCTACGAACTAGCAAAGCGACATTAGCCATACAGTGATTGTACTTAAAGTCTCCTGTGTATCGTCAAGATCGATATACCACAATGATTGAGTAAAGTTAAGTATTAAACCTGCTCCGTACTTTTCTTCCTAACATTAATTACGTATCCTGTTCCAGTACTTCACGCCCGTCTGCGTTAGTCTAGCTTGCCTTTTCAGCCATCTCAACTTCACGGTGTCGGCCCAGCTACCGACACAACACTTCTTACTGTCTATGTTTTGAACCATTCCTGTGACACTAGTTATAGATTCCGATGCTTCACTTCAGGTTTACTGTATCCCTCTGACCGCCTTATTGACGATGAAAGACAGAAATTGCATCGGAATTAAATACAATTGGCACAATGCCGACTCAAGTACAAGAAGACTGGCTCCTCTTACTGTCTATGTTGTGCCCTTTCCTGTGAGAACGGTTTTAGATTCCGATGCTTCACTTCAGGTTTACTGTATCCCTTGGACCTTCTTATTGACGACGAAACACAGAAATTGAATCGGAATTAAATAGAAAAGGCACAATGCCGTGTTAAGTACAAGAAAACTGACTCTTCTTACTGTCTATGATTTTAACCATTCCAGGGACACCAGTTATAGATTCCGAAGCTTCACTTCAGGTTTACTGTATCCCTCTGACCTTCTTATTGACGATGAAACACAGAAATTGCATCGGAATTAAATACATAAGGCACAATGCCTATTTAAGTACAAGAAAACTGACTCTTCTTACTGTCTATGATTTGAACCATTCCTGTGACATTAGTTACAGATTCTGATGCTTCACTTCAGGTTTACTGTGTCCCTCTGGCCTTCTTGTTGACGATGAAACACAGAAATTGCATCGGAATTAAATACAAAAGGCACAATGCCGACTTAAGTACAAGTAACTTACTCTACTTACTGTATATGTTTTGAACCATTCCTGTGACACTAGTTATAGATTCCGATGCTTCACTTCAGGTTTACTGTATCCCTCTGACTTTCTTATTGACGATGAAACACAGAAATTGCATCGGAACTAAATACAAAAGGCTCAATGCCGACTTAAGTACAAGAAGACTGACTCTTCACACAGTCTATGATTTGAAACTTTCCTGTGACACTAGTTACAGATTCCGATGCTTCACTTCAGGTTTACTGTATCCCTCTGACCTTCTTATTGACGATGAAACACAGAAATTGCATCGGAATTAAATACAAAAGGCTCAATGCCGTCTTAAGTACAAGAAAACTGACTCTTCTTACTGTCTATGCTTTGAACCATTCCTGTGACGCTAGTTATAGATTCCGATGTTTCATATCAGGTTTTACTGTATCCCTGTAACCTTCTTATTGACGATGAAGCACAGAAATTGCATCGGAATTAAATAGAAAAGGCACAATGCCGACTGAAGTACAAGAAAACTGACTCTTCTTACCGTCTATGTTTTGAACCATTCCTGTGACACTAGTTATAGTTTCCGATGCTTAACTTCAGGTTTACTGTATCCCTTGGCCTTTCTTATTGACGACGAAACACAGAAATTGCATCTGAATTAAATAGAAGAGGCACAATCCCAACTTAAGAACAAGGAAACTGACTCTTCTTACTGTCTATGTTTTGAACCATTCCTGTGACACTAGTTATAGATTACGATGCTTCACTTCAGGTTTACTTTATCCCTCTGACCTTCTTATTGACGATGACACACAGAAATTGCATCGGAATTAAATACAAAAGGCACAATGCCGACTCAAGTACAAGAAGACTGGCTCTTCTTACTGTCTATGTTTTGAAACATTCCTATGAGACCGGTTTTAGATTCCGATGCTTCACTTCAGGTTTACTGTATCCCTCTGACTTTCTTATTGACGATGAAACACAGAAATTGCATCGGAACTAAATACAAAAGGCTCAATGCCGACTTAAGTACAAGAAGACTGACTCTTCACACAGTCTATGATTTGAAACTTTCCTGTGACACTAGTTACAGATTCCGATGCTTCACTTCAGGTTTACTGTATCCCTCTGACCTTCTTATTGACGATGAAACACAGAAATTGCATCGGAATTAAATACAAAAGGCTCAATGCCGTCTTAAGTACAAGAAAACTGACTCTTCTTACTGTCTATGCTTTGAACCATTCCTGTGACGCTAGTTATAGATTCCGATGCTTCATATCAGGTTTACTGTATCCCTGTAACCTTCTTATTGACGATGAAACACAGAAATTGCATCGGAATTAAATAGAAAAGGCACAATGCCGACTGAAGTACAAGAAAACTGACTCTTCTTACCGTCTATGTTTTGAACCATTCCTGTGACACTAGTTATAGTTTCCGATGCTTCACTTCAGGTTTACTGTATCCCTTGGCCCTTCTTATTGACGACGAAACACAGAAATTGCATCGGAATTAAATAGAAGAGGCACAATCCCAACTTAAGAACAAGGAAACTGACTCTTCTTACTGTCTATGTTTTGAACCATTCCTGTGACACTAGTTATAGATTACGATGCTTCACTTCAGGTTTACTATATCCCTCTGACCTTCTTATTGACGATGACACACAGAAATTGCATCGGAATTAAATACAAAAGGCACAATGCCGACTCAAGTACAAGAAGACTGGCTCTTCTTACTGTCTATGTTTTGAAACATTCCTATGAGACCGGTTTTAGATTCCGATGCTTCACTTCACGTTTACTGTATCCCTTGGCCCTTCTTATTGACGAAGAAACACAGAAATTGCATCGGAATTAAATAGAAAAGGCGCAATGCCGACTCACGTACAAGAAGACCGGCTCTTCTTACTGTCTATGATTTGAACCATTCCTGTGACACTAGTTATAGATTCCGATGCTTCATTTCAGGTTAACTGTATCCCTCTGACCTTCTTATTCACGATGAAACACAGAAATTGCATCGGAATTAAATACAAAAGGCGCAATGCCGACTCAAGTACAAGAAGACCGGCTCTTCTTACTGTCTATGATTTGAACCATTCTTGTGACACTAGTTATAGATTCCGAACTTCACTTCAGGTTCACTGTATCCCTCTGACCTTCTTATTGACGATGAAACACGGAAATTGCATCGGACTGAAATACAAAAATCACAATGCCGACTTAAGTACATGAAAACGGACTCTTCTTACTGTCTATGTTTTGAACCATTCCTGTGACACTAGTTATAGATTCCGATGCTTCACTTCAGGTTCACTGTATCCCTCTAACCTCCTTATTGACGATGAAACACAGAAATTGCATCGGAATTAAATACAAAAGGCACAATGCCGACTTACGTACAAGAAAACTGACTCTTCTTACTGCCTATGTTTTGAACCATTCCTGTGACACTAGTTGTAGATTCCGATTCTTCACTTCAGGTTAACTGTATCCCTCTGACCTTCTTATTCACGATGAAACACAGAAATTGCATCGGAATTAAATAGAAAAGGCGCAATGGCGACTCACGTACAAGAAGACCGGCTCTTCTAACTGTCTATGATTTGAACCATTCTTGTGACACTAGTTATAGATTCCGAACTTCACTTCAGGTTCACTGTATCCCTCTGACCTTCTTATTGACGATGAAACACGGAAATTGCATCGGACTGAAATACAAAAATCACAATGCCGACTTAAGTACATGAAAACGGACTCTTCTTACTGTCTATGATTTGAACCATTCCTGTGACACTAGTTATAGATTCCGATGCTTCATTTCAGGTTAACTGTATCCCTCTGACCTTCTTATTCACGATGAAACACAGAAATTGCATCGGAATTAAATACAAAAGGCACAATGCCGACTCAAGTACAAGAAGACCGGCTCTTCTTACTGTCTATGATTTGAACCATTCTTGTGACACTAGTTATAGATTCCGAACTTCACTTCAGGTTCACTGTATCCCTCTGAACTTCTTATTTACAATGAAACACAGAAATTGCATCGGAATAAATTACAAGAGGCACAATGCCGCCTTAACTACAAGAAAACTGACTCTTGTTACTGTCTATGTTTTGAAGCTTTTCTGTAACACTAGTTATAGATTTCGATGCTTTACTTCAGGTTTACTGTATCCCTCTGACCTTCTTATTGACGAAGAAACACAGAAATTGCATGGGAATTATATACAAAAGGCACAATGCCGACTCAAGTACAAGGAGACTGGCTCTTCTTACTGTCTATGTTTTGAACCATTCCTGTGAGACCAGTTTTAGATTCCGATGCTTGACTTCAGGTTTACTGTATACCTTGGACCTTCTTATTGACGACGCATCACAGAAATTGCATCGGAATTAAATAGAAGAGGCACAATCCTAACTTAAGAACTAGAAAACTGACTCTTCTTACTGTCTATGTTTTGAACCATTCCTGTGACACTAGGTATAGATTCCGATGCTTCACTTCAGGTTTACTGTATCCCTCTGGCCTCCTTATAGACGATGACACACAGAAATTGCATCGGAATTAAATACAAATGGCACAATGCCGACTCAAGTACAAGAAGACTGGCTCCTCTTACTGTCTATGTTGTGCCCTTTCCTGTGAGACCGGTTTTAGATTCCGATGCTTCACTTCAGGTTTACTGTATCCCTTGGACCTTCTTATTGACGATGAAACACAGATATTGCATCGGAATTAAATACAAAAGGCACAATGCCTATTTAAGGACAAGAAAACTGACTCTTCTTACTGTCTATCTTTGGAACCATTCCTGTGACACTAGTTGTAGAATCCGATGCTTCACTTCAGGTTTACTGTATCCCTCTGACATTCTTATTGACGATGTATCACAGAAATTGCATCGGAATTAAATACAAAAGGCTCAATGCCGCCTTAAGTACAAGAAAACTGACTCTTCTTACTGTCTATGCTTTGAACCATTCCTGTGACACTAGTTATAGATTCCGATGCTTCACATCAGGTTTACTGTATCCCTCTGACCTTCTTATTGACGATGAAACACAGAAATTGCATCGGAATTAAATAGAAAAGCACAATGCCGACTGAAGTACAAGAAAACTGACTCTTCTTACTGTCTATATTTTGAACCATTCCTGTGACACTAGTTATAGTTTCCGATGCTTCACTTCAGGTTTACTGTATCCCCCTGACCTTCTTATTGACGATGAAACACAGAAATTGCATCGGAATTCAATACAAAAGGCACAATGCCGACTTAAGTACAAGAAAACTGACTCTTCTTACTGTCTATGCTTTGAACCATTCCTGTGACACTACTTATAGATTCCGATGCTTCACTTCAGGTTTACTGTATCCCCCGGACCTTCTTATTGACGATGAAATACAGAAATTGCATGGGAATTATATACAAAAGGCACAATGCCGACTCAAGTACAAGAAGACTGGCTCTTCTTATTGTCTATGTTTTGAACCATTCCTGTGAGACCAGTTTTATATTCCGATTCTTGACTTCAGGTTTACTGTATCCCTTGGACCTTCTTATTGACGACGAATCACAGAAATTGCATCGGAATTAAATAGAAAAGGCACAATACCAAATTAAGAACAAGAAAACTGACTCTTCTTACTGTCTATGTTTTGAACCGTTCCTGTGGCACTAGTTATAGATTCCGATGCTTCACTTCAGGTTTACTATATCTCTCTGACATTCTTATTGACGATGACACACAGAAATGGCATCGGAATTAAATACAAAAGGCACAATGACGACTCAAGTACAAGAAGACTGGCTCTTCTTACTGTCTATGTTTTGAAACTTTCCTATGAGACTGGTTTTAGATTCCGATGCTTCACTTCAGGTTTACTGTATCCCTTGGCCCTTCTTATTGACGACGAAACACAGAAATTGCATCGGAATTAAATAGAAAAGGCACAATCCCAACTTAAGAACAAGAAAACTGACTCTTCTTACTGTCTATGTTTTGAACCATTCCGGTGACACTAGTTATAGATTACGATGCTTCACTTCAGGTTCAATATATATCTCTCTGACCTTCTTATTGACGATGACACACAGAAATTGCATCGGAATTAAATACAAAAGGCACAATGCCGACTCAAGTACAAGAAGACTGGCTCTTCTTACTGTCTATGTTTTGAAACATTCCTATGAGACCGGTTTTAGATTCCGATGCTTCACTTCACGTTTACTGTATCCCTTGGCCCTTCTTATTGACGAAGAAACACAGAAATTGCATCGGAATTAAATAGAAAAGGCGCAATGCCGACTCAAGTACAAGAAGACCGGCTCTTCTTACTGTCTATGATTTGAACCATTCCTGTGACACTAGTTATAGATTCCGAACTTCACTTCAGGTTCACTGTATCCCTCTGACATTCTTATTGACGATGAAACACGGAAATTGCATCGGACTGAAATACAAAAATCACAATGCCGACTTAAGTACATGAAAACGGACTCTTCTTACTGTCTATGTTTTGAACCATTCCTGTGACACTAGTTATAGATTCCGATGCTTCACTTCAGGTTCACTGTATCCCTCTAACCTCCTTATTGACGATGAAACACAGAAATTGCATCGGAATTAAATACAAAAGGCACAATGCCGACTTACGTACAAGAAAACTGACTCTTCTTACTGCCTATGTTTTGAACCATTCCTGTGACACTAGTTGTAGATTCCGATGCTTCACTTCAGGTTAACTGTATCCCTCTGACCTTCTTATTCACGATGAAACACAGAAATTGCATCGGAAATTAATAGAAAAGGCGCAATGCCGACTCACGTACAAGAAGACCGGATCTTCTTACTGTCTATGATTTGAACCATTCCTGTGACACTAGTTATAGATTCCGATGCTTCATTTCAGGTTAACTGTATCCCTCTGACCTTCTTATTCACGATGAAACACAGAAATTGCATCGGAATTAAATACAAAAGGCACAATGCCGACTCAAGTACAAGAAGACCGGCTCTTCTTACTGTCTATGATTTGAACCATTCTTGTGACACTAGTTATAGATTCCGAACTTCACTTCAGGTTCACTGTATCCCTCTGAACTTCTTATTTACGATGAAACACAGAAATTGCATCGGAATAAATTACAAGAGGCACAATGCCGACTTAACTACAAGAAAACTGACTCTTGTTACTGTCTATGTTTTGAAGCTTTTCTGTAACACTAGTTATAGATTTCGATGCTTTACTTCAGAGTTACTGTATCCCTCTGACCTTCTTATTGACGAAGAAACACAGAAATTGCATGGGAATTATATACAAAAGGCACAATGCCGACTCAAGTACAAGGAGACTGGCTCTTCTTACTGTCTATGTTTTGAACCATTCCTGTGAGACCAGTTTTAGATTCCGATGCTTGACTTCAGGTTTACTGTATACCTTGGACCTTCTTATTGACGACGAATCACAGAAATTGCATCGGAATTAAATAGAAGAGGCACAATCCTAACTTAAGAACTAGAAAACTGACTCTTCTTACTGTCTATGTTTTGAACCATTCCTGTGACACTAGGTATAGATTCCGATGCTTCACTTCAGGTTTACTGTATCCCTCTGGCCTCCTTATTGACGATGACACACAGAAATTGCATCGGAATGAAATACAAATGGCACAATGCCGACTCAAGTACAAGAAGACTGGCTCCTCTTACTGTCTATGTTGTGCCCTTTCCTGTGAGACCGGTTTTAGATTCCGATGCTTTACTTCAGGTTTACTGTATCCCTTGGACCTTCTTATTGACGATGAAACACAGATATTGCATCGGAATTAAATACAAAAGGCACAATGCCTATTTAAGGACAAGAAAACTGACTCTTCTTACTGTCTATGTTTGGAACCATTCCTGTGACACTAGTTATAGATTCCGATGCTTCACTTCAGGTTTACTGTATCCCTCTGACATTCTTATTGACGATGAATCACAGAAATTGCATCGGAACTAAATACAAAAGGCTCAATGCCGACTTAAGTGCAAGAAGACTGACTCTTCTCACTGTCTATGATTTGAAACTTTCCTGTGACACTAGTTACAGATTCCGATGCTTCACTTCAGGTTTACTGTATCCCTCTGACGTTCTTATTGACGATGAAACACAGAAATTGCATCGGAATTAAATACAAACGGCTCAATGCCGTCTTAAGTACAAGAAAACTGACTCTTCTTACTGTCTATGTTTTGAACCATTCCTGTGACACTAGTTATAGATTCCGATGCTTCACATCAGGTTTACTGTATCCCTCTGACCTTCTTATTGACGATGAAACACAGAAATTGCATCGGAATTAAATAGAAAAGCACAATGCCGACTGAAGTACAAGAAAACTGACTCTTCTTACTGTCTATATTTTGAACCATTCCTGTGACACTAGTTATAGTTTCCGATGCTTCACTTCAGGTTTACTGTATCCCCCTGACCTTCTTATTGACGATGAAACACAGAAATTGCATCGGAATTCAATACAAAAGGCACAATGCCGACTCAAGTACAAGAAGACTGGCTCTTCTTACTGTCTATGCTTTGAACCATTCCTGTGAGACCAGTTTTATATTCCGATTCTTGACTTCAGGTTTACTGTATCCCTTGGACCTTCTTATTGACGACGAATCACAGAAATTGCATCGGAATTAAATAGAAAAGACACAATTCCAAATTAAGAACAAGAAAACTGACTCTTCTTACTGTCTATGTTTTGAACCGTTCCTGTGACACTAGTTATAGATTCCGATGCTTCACTTCAGGTTTACTATATCTCTCTGACCTTCTTATTGACGATGACACACAGAAATGGCATCGGAATTAAATACAAAAGGCACAATGACGACTCAAGTACAAGAAGACTGGCTCTTCTTACTGTCTATGTTTTGAAACTTTCCTATGAGACCGGTTTTAGATTCCGATGCTTCAGTTCAGGTTTACTGTATCCCTTGGCCCTTCTTATTGACGACGAAACACAGAAATTGCATCGGAATTAAATAGAAAAGGCACAATCCCAACTTAAGAACAAGAAAACTGACTCTTCTTACTGTCTATGTTTTGAACCATTCCGGTGACACTAGTTATAGATTACGATGCTTCACTTCGGGTTCAATATATATCTCTCTGACCTTCTTATTGACGATGACACACAGAAATTGCATCGGAATTAAATACAAAAGGCACAATGCCGACTCAAGTACAAGAAGACTGGCTCTTCTTACTGTCTATGTTTTGAAACATTCCTATGAGACCGGTTTTAGATTCCGATGCTTCACTTCACGTTTACTGTATCCCTTGGCCCTTCTTATTGACGAAGAAACACAGAAATTGCATCGGAATTAAATAGAAAAGGCGCAATGCCGACTCAAGTACAAGAAGACCGGCTCTTCTTACTGTCTATGATTTGAACCATTCCTGTGACACTAGTTATAGATTCCGATGCTTCATTTCAGGTTAACTGTATCCCTCTGACCTTCTTATTCACGATGAAACACAGAAATTGCATCGGAATTAAATACAAAAGGCACAATGCCGACTCAAGTACAAGAAGACCAGCTCTTCTTACTGTCTATGATTTGAACCATTCTTGTGACACTAGTTATAGATTCCGAACTTCACTTCAGGTTCACTGTATCCCTCTGACCTTCTTATTGACGATGAAACACGGAAATTGCATCGGACTGAAATACAAAAATCACAATGCCGACTTAAGTACATGAAAACGGACTCTTCTTACTGTCTATGTTTTGAACCATTCCTGTGACACTAGTTATAGATTCCGATGCTTCACTTCAGGTTCACTGTATCCCTCTAACCTCCTTATTGACGATGAAACACAGAAATTGCATCGGAATTAAATACAAAAGGCACAATGCCGACTTACGTACAAGAAAACTGACTCTTCTTACTGCCTATGTTTTGAACCATTCCTGTGACACTAGTTGTAGATTCCGATGCTTCACTTCAGGTTAACTGTATCCCTCTGACCTTCTTATTCACGATGAAACACAGAAATTGCATCGGAATTAAATAGAAAAGGCGCAATGCCGACTCACGTACAAGAAGACCGGCCCTTCTTACTGTCTATGATTTGAACCATTCCTGTGACACTAGTTATAGATTCCGATGCTTCATTTCAGGTTAACTGTATCCCTCTGACCTTCTTATTCACGATGAAACACAGAAATTGCATCGGAATTAAATACAAAAGGCGCAATGCCGACTCACGTACAAGAAGACCGGCCCTTCTTACTGTCTATGATTTGAACCATTCCTGTGACACTAGTTATAGATTCCGATGCTTCACTTCAGGTTCACTGTATCCCTCTAACCTCCTTATTGACGATGAAACACAGAAATTGCATCGGAATAAATTACAAAAGGCACAATGCCGACTTAACTACAAGAAAACTGACTCTTGTTACTGTCTATGTTTTGAAGCTTTTCTGTAACACTAGTTATAGATTTCGATGCTTTACTTCAGGTTTACTGTATCCCTCTGACCTTCTTATTGACGAAGAAACACAGAAATTGCATGGGAATTATATACAAAAGGCACAATGCCGACTCAAGTACAAGGAGACTGGCTCTTCTTACTGTCTATGCTTTGAACCATTCCTGTAAGACCAGTTTTAGATTCCGATGCTTGACTTCAGGTTTACTGTATACCTTGGACCTTCTTATTGACGACGAATCACAGAAATTGCATCGGAATTAAATAGAAGAGGCACAATCCTAACTTAAGAACTAGAAAACTGACTCTTCTTACTGTCTATGTTTTGAACCATTCCTGTGACACTAGGTATAGATTCCGATGCTTCACTTCAGGTTTACTGTATCCCTCTGACCTCCTTATTGACGATGACACATAGAAATTGCATCGGAATTAAATACAATTGGCACAATGCCGACTCAAGTACAAGAAGACTGGCTCCTCTTACTGTCTATGTTGTGCCCTTTCCTGTGAGACCGGTTTTAGATTCCGATGCTTCACTTCAGGTTTACTGTATCCCTTGGACCTTCTTATTGACGATGAAACACAGATATTGCATCGGAATTAAATACAAAAGGCACAATGCCTATTTAAGGACAAGAAAACTGACTCTTCTTACTGTCTATGTTTGGAACCATTCCTGTGACACTAGTTATAGATTCCGATGCTTCACTTCAGGTTTACTGTATCCCTCTGACATTCTTATTGACGATGAATCACAGAAATTGCATCGGAACTAAATACAAAAGGCTCAATGCCGACTTAAGTACAAGAAGACTGACTCTTCTCACTGTCTATGATTTGAAACTTTCCTGTGACACTAGTTACAGATTCCGATGCTTCACTTCAGGTTTACTGTATCCCTCTGACCTTCTTATTGACGATGAAACACAGAAATTGCATCGGAATTAAATACAAAAGGCTCAATGCCGTCTTAAGTACAAGAAAACTGACTCTTCTTACTGTCTATGCTTTGAACCATTCCTGTGACACTAGTTATAGATTCCGATGCTTCACATCAGGTTTACTGTATCCCTCTGACCTTCTTATTGACGATGAAACACAGAAATTGCATCGGAATTAAATAGAAAAGCACAATGCCGACTGAAGTACAAGAAAACTGACTCTTCTTACTGTCTATATTTTGAACCATTCCTGTGACACTAGTTATAGTTTCCGATGCTTCACTTCAGGTTTACTGTATCCCCCTGACCTTCTTATTGACGATGAAACACAGAAATTGCATCGGAATTCAATACAAAAGGCACAATGCCGACTTAAGTACAAGAAAACTGACTCTTCTTACTGTCTATACTTTGAACCATTCCTGTGACACTACTTATAGATTCCGATGCTTCACTTCAGGTTTACTGTATCCCTCGGACCTTCTTATTGACGATGAAATACAGAAATTGCATGGGAATTATATACAAAAGGCACAATGCCGACTCAAGTACAAGAAGACTGGCTCTTCTTACTGTCTATGCTTTGAACCATTCCTGTGAGGCCAGTTTTATATTCCGATTCTTGACTTCAGGTTTACTGTATCCCTTGGACCTTCTTATTGACGACGAATCACAGAAATTGCAACGGAATTAAATAGAAAAGGCACAATACCAAATTAAGAACAAGAAGACTGACTCTTCTCACTGTCTATGATTTGAAACTTTCCTGTGACACTAGTTACAGATTCCGATGCTTCACTTCAGGTTTACTGTATCCCCCTGACCTCCTTGTTGCAGATGAAACACAGAAATTGCATCGGAATTAAATACAAAAATCACAATGCCGACTTAAGTACAAGAATACTGACTCTTCTTACTGTCTATGCTTTGAACCATTCCTGTGACACTAGTTATAGATTCCGATGCTTCATTTCAGGTTTACTGTATCCCTCTGACCTTCTTATTGACGATGAAACACAGAAATTGCATCGGATTTAAATACAAAAGCCACAATGATGACTCAAGTACAAGAAGACCGGCTCTTCTTACTGTCTATGATTTGAACCATTCCTGTGACACTAGTTATAGATTCCTATGCTTCACTTCAGGTTCACTGTATCCCTCTAACCTCCTTATTGACGATGAAACACAGAAATTTCATCGGAATTAAATACAAAATGCACAATGCCGACTCAAGTATAAGAAGACTGGCTCTTCTGACTGTCTATGATTTGAACCATTCCTGTGACACTAGTTATAGATTCCGATGCTTCATTTCAGGTTTGCTGTATCCCTCTGACCTTCTTATTGACGATGAGACACAGAAATTGCATCGGAATTAAATTCAAAATGCACAATGCCGATTCAAGTACAAGAAGACCGGCTCTTCTTACTGTCTATGATTTGAACCATTCTTGTGACACTAGTTATAGATTCCGAACTTCACTTCAGGTTCACTGTATCCCTCTGAACTTCTTATTTACGATGAAACACAGAAATTGCATCGGAATAAATTACAAGAGGCACAATGCCGACTTAACTACAAGAAAACTGACTCTTGTTACTGTCTATGTTTTGAAGCTTTTCTGTAACACTAGTTATAGATTTCGATGCTTTACTTCAGGTTTACTGTATCCCTCTGACCTTCTTATTGACGAAGAAACACAGAAATTGCATGGGAATTATATACAAAAGGCACAATGTCGACTCAAGTACAAGGAGACTGGCTCTTCTTACTGTCTATGCTTTGAACCATTCCTGTAAGACCAGTTTTAGATTCCGATGCTTGACTTCAGGTTTACTGTATACCTTGGACCTTCTTATTGACGACGAATCACAGAAATTGCATCGGAATTAAATAGAAGAGGCACAATCCTAACTTAAGAACTGGAAAACTGACTCTTCTTACTGTCTATGTTTTGAACCATTCCTGTGACACTAGGTATAGATTCCGATGCTTCACTTCAGGTTTACTGTATCCCTCTGGCCTCCTTATTGACGATGACACACAGAAATTGCATCGGAATTAAATACAAATGGCACAATGCCGACTCAAGTACAAGAAGACTGGCTCCTCTTACTGTCTATGTTGTGCCCTTTCCTGTGAGACCGGTTTTAGATTCCGATGCTTCACTTCAGGTTTACTGTATCCCTTGGACCTTCTTATTGACGATGAAACACAGATATTGCATCGGAATTAAATACAAAAGGCACAATGCCTATTTAAGGACAAGAAAACTGACACTTCTTACTATCTATGTTTGGAACCATTCCTGTGACCCTAGTTATAGATTCCGATGCTTCACTTCAGGTTTACTGTATCCCTCTGACATTCTTATTGACGATGAATCACAGAAATTGCATCGGAACTAAATACAAAAGGCTCAATGCCGACTTAAGTACAAGAAGACTGACTCTTCTCACTGTCTATGATTTGAAACTTTCCTGTGACACTCGTTACAGATTCCGATGCTTCACTTCAGGTTTACTGTATCCCTCTGACCTTCTTATTGACGAAGAAACACAGAAATTGCATGGGAATTATATACAAAAGGCACAATGCCGACTCAAGTACAAGGAGACTGGCTCTTCTTACTGTCTATGCTTTGAACCATTCCTGTAAGACCAGTTTTAGATTCCGATGCTTGACTTCAGGTTTACTGTATACCTTGGACCTTCTTATTGACGACGAATCACAGAAATTGCATCGGAATTAAATAGAAGAGGCACAATCCTAACTTAAGAACTAGAAAACTGACTCTTCTTACTGTCTATGTTTTGAACCATTCCTGTGACACTAGGTATAGATTCCGATGCTTCACTTCAGGTTTACTGTATCCCTCTGGCCTCCTTATTGACGATGACACACAGAAATTGCATCGGAATTAAATACAAATGGCACAATGCCGACTCAAGTACAAGAAGACTGGCTCCTCTTACTGTCTATGTTGTGCCCTTTCCTGTGAGACCGGTTTTAGATTCCGATGCTTCACTTCAGGTTTACTGTATCCCTTGGACCTTCTTATTGACGATGAAACACAGATATTGCATCGGAATTAAATACAAAAGGCACAATGCCTATTTAAGGACAAGAAAACTGACTCTTCTTACTATCTATGTTTGGAACCATTCCTGTGACACTAGTTATAGATTCCGATGCTTCACTTCAGGTTTACTGTATCCCTCTGACATTCTTATTGACGATGAATCACAGAAATTGCATCGGAACTAAATACAAAAGGCTCAATGCCGACTTAAGTACAAGAAGACTGACTCTTCTCACTGTCTATGATTTGAAACTTTCCTGTGACACTCGTTACAGATTCCGATGCTTCACTTCAGGTTTACTGTATCCCTCTGACCTTCTTATTGACGATGAAACACAGAAATTGCATCGGAATTAAATAGAAAAGCACAATGCCGACCGAAGTACAAGAAAACTGACTCTTCTTACTGTCTATATTTTGAACCATTCCTGTGACACTACTTATAGGTTCCGATGCTTCACTTCAGGTTTACTGTATCCCTCGGACCTTCTTATTGACGATGAAATACAGAAATTGCATGGGAATTATATACAAAAGGCACAATGCCGACTCAAGTACAAGAAGACTGGCTCTTCTTACTGTCTGTGCTTTGAACCATTCCTGTGAGACCAGTTTTATATTCCGATTCTTGACTTCAGGTTTACTGTATCCCTTGGACCTTCTTATTGACGACGAATCACAGAAATTGCATCGGAATTAAATAGAAAAGGCACAATACCAAATTAAGAACAAGAAGACTGACTCTTCTCACTGTCTATGATTTGAAACTTTCCTGTGACACTAGTTACAGATTCCGATGCTTCACTTCAGGTTTACTGTATCCCCCTGACCTTCTTGTTGCAGATGAAACACAGAAATTGCATCGGAATTAAATACAAAAATCACAATGCCGACTTAAGTACAAGAATACTGACTCTTCTTACTGTCTATGCTTTGAACCATTCCTGTGACACTACTTATAGGTTCCGATGCTTCACTTCAGGTTTACTGTATCCCTCGGACCTTCTTATTGACGATGAAATACAGAAATTGCATGGGAATTATATACAAAAGGCACAATGCCGACTCAAGTACAAGAAGACTGGCTCTTCTTACTGTCTGTGCTTTGAACCATTCCTGTGAGACCAGTTTTATATTCCGATTCTTGACTTCAGGTTTACTGTATCCCTTGGACCTTCTTATTGACGACGAATCACAGAAATTGCATCGGAATTAAATAGAAAAGGCACAATACCAAATTAAGAACAAGAAGACTGACTCTTCTCACTGTCTATGATTTGAAACTTTCCTGTGACACTAGTTACAGATTCCGATGCTTCACTTCAGGTTTACTGTATCCCCCTGACCTTCTTGTTGCAGATGAAACACAGAAATTGCATCGGAATTAAATACAAAAATCACAATGCCGACTTAAGTACAAGAATACTGACTCTTCTTACTGTCTATGCTTTGAACCATTCCTGTGACACTAGTTATAGATTCCGATGCTTCATTTCAGGTTTACTGTATCCCTCTGACCTTCTTATTGACGATGAAACACAGAAATTGCATCGGATTTAAATACAAAAGCCACAATGATGACTCAAGTACAAGAAGACCGGCTCTTCTTACTGTCTATGATTTGAACCATTCCTGTGACACTAGTTATAGATTCCTATGCTTCACTTCAGGTTCACTGTATCCCTCTAACCTCCTTATTGACGATGAAACACAGAAATTTCATCGGAATTAAATACAAAATGCACAATGCCGACTCAAGTATAAGAAGACTGGCTCTTCTGACTGTCTATGATTTGAACCATTCCTGTGACACTAGTTATAGATTCCGATGCTTCATTTCAGGTTTGCTGTATCCCTCTGACCTTCTTATTGACGATGAGACACAGAAATTGCATCGGAATTAAATTCAAAATGCACAATGCCGACTCAAGTACAAGAAGACCGGCTCTTCTTACTGTCTATGTTTTGAACCATTCCTGTGACACTAGTTATAGATTCCGTTGCTTCACTTCATGTTTACTGTATCCCTCTGACCTTCTTATTGACGATGAACCACAGAAATTGCATCGGAACTAAATAGTAAAGGCACAATGCCGACTTAAGTACAAGAAAACTGACTCCTCTTACTGTCTATTTTTTTAACCATTCCTGGGACACCTGTTATAGATTCCGATGCTTCACTTCAGGTTTACTGTATCCCTCTGACCTTCTTATTGACGATGAAACACAGAAATTGCATCGGAATTAAATACAAAAGGCACAATGCCTATTTAAGTACAAAAAAACGGACTCTTCTTACTGTCTATGTTTGAACCATTCCTGTGACATTAGTTACAGATTCTGATGCTTCACTTCAGGTTTACTGTATCCCTCTGACCTTCTTGTTGACGATGAAACACAGAAATTGCATCGGAATTAAATACAAAGGGCACAATGCCGACTTAAGTACAAGAAAACTGACTCTTTTTACTATCTATGCTTTGAACCATTCCTGTAACACTACATATAGATTCCGATGCTTCACATCAGGTTTACTGTATCCCTCTGACCTTCTTATTGACGATGAAACACAGAAATTGCATCGGAATTAAATACAAAGGGCTCAATGCCGACTTAAGTACAAGAAAACTGACTCTTCTTACTGTCTATGTTTTGAACCATTCCTGTGACACTAGTTATGGTTTCCGATGCTTCACTTCAGGTTTACTGTATCCCTCTGACCTTCTTATTGACGATGAAACACAGAAATTGCATCGGAATTAAATACAAAAGGCCCAATGCCAACTTAAGGACAAGAAAACCGACTCTTCTTACTGTCTATGTTTTGAACCACTCCTGTGACACTAGTTATAGATCCCGATGCTTCACTTCAGGTTTACTGTATCCCTTGGACCTTCTTATTGACGATGAAACGCAGAAATTGCATCGGAATTAAATAGAAAAGGCACAATGGCGACTAAAGTACAAGAAAACTGACTCTTCTGACTGTCTATGTTTTGAACCATTCCTTTGACACTAGTTATCAATTCCGTTGCCTCACTTCAGGTTTACTGTATCCCCCTGACCTTCTTATTGACGATGAAACACAGAAATTGCATCGGAATTCAATACAAAAGGCACAATGCCTACATAAGTACAAGAAAACTGACTCTTCTTACTGTCTATGTTTGAAACATTCCTGTGACACTAGTTATAGGTTCCGATGCTTCACTTCAGGTTTACTGTATCCCTCTGACTTTCTTATTGACGATGAAACACAGAAATTGCATCGGAACTAAATACGAAAGGCTCAATGCCGACTTAAGTACAAGAAGACTGATTCTTCTCACTGTCTACGTTTTGAAACTTTCGGGTGACACTAGTTACAGATTCCGATGCTTCACTCCAGGTTTACTGTATCCCTCTGACTTTCCTATTGACGATGAAACACAGAAATTGCATCGGAACTAAATACAAAAGGCTCAATGCCGACTTAAGTACAAGAAAACTGACTCTTCTTACTGTCTATGTTTGAACCATTCCTGTGACACTAGTTATAGATTCCGATGCTTCACTTTAGGTTTACTGTATCCCTCTGACCTTCTTATTGACGATGAAACACAGAAATTGCATCGGAATGAAGTAGAAAAGGCACAATGCCGACTTAAGTACAAGAAATCTGACTCTTCTTACTGTCTATGTTTTGAACTATTCCTGTGACACTAGTTATAGATTCCGATGCTTCACTTCAGGTTTACTGTATCCCTCTGACCTCCTTATTGACGATGACACACAGAAATTGCATCGGAATTAAATACAAAAGGCACAATACCGACTCAAGTACAAGAAGACTGGCTCTTCTTACTGTATATGTTTTGAAACTTTCCTATGAGACCGGTTTTAGGTTCCGATGGTTCACTTCAGGTTTACTGTATCCCTTCGCCCTTCTTATTGACGACGAAACACAGAAATTGCATCGGAATTAAATTGAAAAGGCACAATGCCGACTTAAGTACAAGAAAACTGACTCTTCTTACTGTCTAAGTTTTGAACCATTCCTGTGACACTAGTTATAGATTCCGATGCTTCACTTCAGGTTTACTGTGTCCCACTGACCGTCTTATTGACGATGAAACACAGAAATTGATTCGGAATTCAATACAAAAGGCACAATGCCGACCTAAGTTCAAGAAAACTGACTCTTCTCACTGTCTATGTTTTGAACCATTCCTGTGACACTAGTTATAGATTCCGATGCTTCACTTCAGGTGTACTGTATCCCTCTGACCTTCTTACTGACGATGAAACACAGAAATTGCATCGGAATTAAATACAATAGGCACAATGCCGACTTAAGTACAAGAAAACTGACTCTTCTTACTGTCTATGATTTGAACCATTCCTGTGAGACTAGTTATAGATTCCAATGCTTCTCTTCAGGTTTACTGTATCACTCTGACCTTCTTATTGACGATGAAACAAAGAAATTGCATCTGAATTCAGTACAAAAGACACAATGCCGACTTAAGTACAAGAAGACTGGCTCTTCTTACTGTCTACGTTTTGAACCTTTCCTGTGAGACTGGTTTTAGATTACGTACATTCACTTCAGATTTACTGTATCCCTTGGACCTTCTTATTGACGACGAAACACAGAAATTGCATAGGAATAAATTACAAAAGGCACAATGCCGACTTAAGTACAAGAAAACTGACTCTTCTTACTGTCTATGATTTCAACCATTCCTGTAACACTAGTTATAGTTACCGATACTACACTTCAGGGTTACTGTCTTCCTCTGACCTTCTTATTGACGATGAAACACAGAAATTGCATCGGAATTAAATACAAAAGGCACAATGCCGCCTGAAGTATAAGAAAACTGACTCTTCTTACTGTCTATGATTTGAAGGATTCCTGTGGCACTAGTTATAGATTCCGATCCATCACTTCAGTTTTACTGTATCCCTCTGATCTTCTTTTTGACGATGAAACACAGAAATTGCATCGGAAGTCAATACAAAAGGCACAATGCCGACTTAAGTACAAGAAGACTGGCTCTTCTTACTGTCTACGTTTTGAACCTTTCCTGTGTGACTGGTTTTAGATTACGTAGATTCACTTCAGTTTTACTGTATCCCTTGGACCTTCTTATTGACGACGAACCACAGAAATTGCATCGGAAATACATACAAAAGGCACAAAGCCGACCTAAGTACAAGAAAACAGACTCTTCTTACTGTCTATGTTTTGAACCATTCCTGTGACACTAGTTATAGATTCCGATGCTTCACTTCACGTTTACTGTATCCCTCTGACCTTCTTATTGACGATGAATCGCAGAAATTGCATCGGAATTAAATTCAAAAATCACAATGCCAACTTAAGTACAAGAAAACTGACTCTTCTTACTGTCTATGTTTTGAACCATTCCTGTGACACTAGTTATAGATTCCGATGCTTCACTTCAGGTTTACTGTATCCCTCTGACCTTCTTATAGACGATGAAACACAGAAACTGCATCGGAATTAAATACAAAAGACACAATCCCGAATTAAGTACTAGAAAACTGACTCTTCTTACTGTTTATGTTTTGAACCAATCCTGTGACACTAGTTATAGATTCCGATGCTTCACTTCAGGTTTAGTGTATCCCTCTGACCTACTTATTGACGATGAAACACAGAAATTGCATCGGAATTAAATACAAAAGGCACAATGCCTACTTAAGTACAAAAAACTGACTCTTCTTACTGTCTATGATTTGAACCATTCCTGTGAGACTAGTTATAGATTCCAATGCTTCTCTTCAGGTTTACTGTATCCCTTTGACCTTCTTATTGACGATGAAACAAAGAAATTGCATCGTAATTCAATACAAAAGACACAATGCCGACTTAAGTACAAGAAGACTGGCTCTTCTTACTGTCTACGTTTTGAACCTTTCCTGTGTGACTGGTTTTAGATTACGTAGATTCACTTCAGTTTTACTGTATCCCTTGGACCTTCTTATTGACGACGAAACACAGAAATTGCATCGGAAATACATACAAAAGGCACAATGCCGCCCTAAGTACAAGAAAACTGACTCTTCTTACTGTCTATGTTTTGAACCATTCCTGTGACACTAGTTACAGATTCCGACGCTTCACTTAAGGTTTACTGGATCCCTCTGACCTTTTTATTGACGAACAAACACAGAAATTTCATCGGAATTAAATAAAAAAATTACAATGACGACTTAAGTGCAAGAAAACTGACTCTTCTTACTGTCTATGTTTTGAACCATTCCTGTGACACTAGTTATAGATTCCGATGCTCCACTTCAGGTTTACTGTATCCCTCTGACTTTCTTATTGACGATAAAACACAGAAATTGCATCGGAATTAAATAAAATAGGTTCAATGCCGACCTAAGTACAAGAATAATTACTCTTCTTACTGCCTATGATTTGAACCCTTCCTGTGACACTAGTTGTAGATTCCGATGCTTCATTTCAGGTTTACTGTATCCCTCTGACCTTCTTATTGACGATGAACCACAGAAATTGCAACGGAATAAAATACAAAAGGCACAATGCCGACTCAAGTACACGATAACTGACTCTTCTTACTGTCTATGTTTTGGACCACTCCTGTGACACTAGTTATAGATTCCGACGCTTTACTTCAGTTTTACTGTATCCCTCTGACCTTCTTATTGACGATGAAACACAGAAATTGTAGCGGAATTAAATAGAAAAGGCACAATGGCGACTTAAGTACAAGAAAACTGACTCCTCTTACTGACTATGTTTTGAACCATTCCTGTGACACTAGTTATAGATTCCGATGCCTCACTTCAGGTTTACTGTATCCCCTTGCCCTTCTTATTGACGATGAAACACAGAAATTGCATCGGAATTCAATACAAAAGGCAGAATGCCTACTTAAGTACAAGAAAACTGACTCTTCTTACTGTCTATGTATTGAACTATTCCTGTGACACTAGTTGTAGATTCCGATGCTTCACTTCAGGTTTACTGTATCCCTTGGACCTTCTTATTGACGACGAAGCACAGAAATTGCATCGGAATTAAATAGAAAAGGCCAATCCCAACTTAAGAACAAGAAAACTGACTCTTCTTACTGTCTATGTTTTGAACCATTCCTGTGACACTAGTTATAGATTCCGATGCTTCACTTCAGGTTTACTGCATCCCTCTGACCTTCTTATTGACGATGACACACAGAAATTGCATCGGAATTAAATACAAAAGGCACAATGCCGACTCAAGTACAAGAAGACTGGCTCTTCTTACTGTCTATGATTTTAACCTTTCCTATGAGACCGGATTTAGATTCCGATGCTTCACTTCAGGTTTACTGTATCCCTTCGCCCTTCTTACTGACGACGATACACAGAAATTGCATCGGAATTAAATAGAAAAGGCACAATGCCGACTTAAGTACAAGAAAACAGACTCTTCTTACTGTCTAAGTTTTGAACCATTCCTGTGACACTAGTTATAGATTCCAATGCTTCACTTCAGGTTTACTGTATCCCTCTGACCTTCTTATTGACGATGAAACACAGAAATTGCATCTGAATTCAATACAAAAGGCACAATGCCGACATAAGTACAAGAAAACTGACTCTTCATACCGTCTATGTTTTTAACCATTCCAGGGACACCAGTTATAGATTCCGATGCTTCACTTCAGGTTTACTGTATCCCTCTGACCTTCTTATTGACAATGAAACACAGAAATTGCATCGGAATTAAATACAAAAGGCACAATGAGGATTTAAGTACAAGAAAACTGACCCTTCTTACTGTCTATGTTTTGAACTATTCCTGTGACATTCGTTACAGATTGTGATGCCTCACTTCAGGTTTACTGTATCCCTCTGACCTTCTTGTTGACGATGAAACACAGATATTGCATCGGAATTAAATACAAAGGGCACAATGCCGGCATAAGTACGAGAAAACTGACTCTTCTAACTGTCTATGTTTTGAACCATTCCTGCAACACTACTTATTGGTTCCGATGCTTCACTTCAGGTTTACTGTATGCCTCTGACCTTCTTATTGACGATGAAACACAGAAATTGCATCGGAATTAAATACAAAAGGCACAATGCCGACTTAAGAACAAGTAACTTACTATTCATACTGACTATGTTTTGAACCATTCCTGTGACACTAGTTACAGATTCCGATGCTTTACTTCAGGTTTACTGTATCCCTGTACCTTCTAATTGACGATGAAGCACAGAAATTGCATCGGAACTAAATACAAAAGGCACAATGCCGACTTAAGTACAAGAAGACTGACTCTTCTTACTGTCTATGTTTTGAACCATTCCTGTGACACTAGTTATAGATTCCGATGCTTCACTTCAGGTTTACTGTATCCCTCTGACCTTCTTATTGACGATGACACACAGAAATTGCATCGGAATTAAATACAAAAGGCACAATGCCGACTCAAGTAAAGGAAGACTGGCTCTTCTTACTGTCTATGCTTTGAACCTTTCCTATGAGACCGGATTTAGATTCCGATGCTTCACTTCAGGTTTACGTTATCCCTTGGCCCTTCGTATTGACGACGATACACAGAAATTGCATCGGAATTAAATAGAAAAGGCACAATGCCGAGTTAAGTACAAAAAAACTGACTCATCTTACTGTCTATGTTTTGAATCATTCCTGTGACACTAGTTATAGATCCCGATGCATCACTTCAGGTTTCCTGTATCCGTCTGACCTTCTTATTGACGATCAAACACCGAAAATGCATCGGAATTAAATACAAAAGGCATAATGCCGACTTAAGTACAAGAAAACTGACTCTTCTTACTGTCTATGTTTTGAACCACTCTTGTGACACTAGTTATACGATCCGATGCTACACTTCAGGTTTACTGTATCCCTCTGACCTTCTTATTGACGATTATACACAGAAATTGCATTGGAATTCAATACAAAAGGCACAATGCCGACTCAAGTACAAGATGACTGGCTCTTCTTACTGTCTACATTTTGAACCTTTCCTGTGAGACCGGTTTTAGATTCCGTAGCTACACTTCAGGTTTACTGTACCCCTTGGACCTTCGTATTGACGACGAAACACAGACATTGCATCGGAAATAAATACAAAAGGCACAATGACGACCTAAGTACAAGAAAACTGACTCTTCTTACTCTCTATGATTTGAACCATTCCTGTGACACTAGTTATAGATTCCGATGCTTCACTTCAGGTTTACTGTATCCCTCTGACCTTCTTATTGACGATGTCACACAGAAATTGCATCGGAATTAAATAGAAAAGGCACAATGCCGACTTAAGTACAAGAAAACTGACTCTACTTACTGTCTAAGTTTTGAACCATTCCTGTGACACTAGTTATAGATTCCGATGCTTCACTTCCGGTTTTCTGTATCCCTCTGACCTTCTTATTGACGATGAAACACAGAAATAGCATCGGAAATAAATACAAAAGGCACAATGCCGACTCAAGTACAAGATGACTGGCTCCTCTTACTGTCTACATTTTGAACCTTTCCTGTGAGACCGGTTTTAGATTCCGTAGCTACACTTCAGGTTTACTGTACCCCTTGGACCTTCGTATTGACGACGAAACACAGACATTGCATCGGAAATAAATACAAAAGGCACAATGCCGACCTAAGTACAAGAAAACTGACTCTTCATACTCTCTATGATTTGAACCATTCCTGTGACACTAGTTATAGATTCCGATGCTTCACTTCAGGTTTACTGTATCCCTCTGACCTTCTTATTGACGAAGAAACACAGAAATTGAATCGGAATTAAATAGAAATGGCACAATGTAGACTTAAGTACAAGAGAACTGACTCTTCTTACTGTCTATGTTTTGAACCATTCCTGTGATAATAGTTATAGATTCCGATGCTTTACTTCAGGTTTACTGTATCCCTCTGACCTTCTTATTGACGATGAAATACAGAAATTGCATCGGACTTAAATTCAAAAATCACAATGTCGACTTAAGTACAAGAAAACGGACTCTTCTTACTGTCTATGTTTTTAACCATTCCTGTGACACTAGTTATAGATTCCGATGCTTTACTTCAGGTTTACTGTATCCCTCTGACTTTCTTATTGACGATGAAACACAGAAATTGCATCAGAATTAAATACAATAGGCACAATGCCGACTTAAGTACAAGAAGACTGATTCTTCTTACTGTCTATGTTTTGAACCATTCCTGTGACACTAGTTATAGATTACGATGCTTCATTTCAGGTTTACTGTATCCCTCTGACCTTCTTATTGACGATGAAACACAGAAATAGCATCGGAAATAAATACAAAAGGCACATTGCCGACATAAGTACAAGAAAACTGACTCTTCTTACTGTCTATGTTTTGAACCATTCCTGTGACACTAGTTGTAGATTCCGACGCTTCACCTCAGGTTTACTGTATCCCTCTGACCTTCTTATTTACGATGAAACACAGAAATTGCATCGGAATTGAATACAAAAATCACAATGCCGACTTAAGTACAAGAAAACTGACTCTTCTTACTGTCTATGTTTTTAACCATTCCTGTGACACTAGTTATAGATTCCGATGCTTCACTTCAGGTTTAATGTATTCCTCTGACCTACTTATTGACGATGAAACACAGATATTGCATCGGAATTAAATACAATAGGCACAATGCCGACTTAAGTACAAGAAGACTGACTCTTCTTACTGTCTATGTATTGAACAATCCCTGTGACACTAGTTATAGATTCCGATGCTTCATTACAGGTTTACTGTATCCCTCTGACCTTCTTATTGACAATGAAACACAGAAATTGCATCGTAATTAAATACAAAAGGCACAATGCCGGTTTAAGTACAAGAAAACTGACCCTTCTTACTGTCTATGTTTTGAACCATTCCTGTGACATTAGTTACAGATTGTGATGCTTCACTTCAGGTTTACTGTATCCTTCTGACCTTCTTGTTGACGATGAAACACAGAAATTTGAATCGGAATTAAATACAGAGGGCACAATGCCGACATAAGTACGAGAAAACTGACTCTTCTAACTGTCTATGTTTTGAACCATTCCTGCAACACTACTTATAGATTCCGATGCTTCACTTCAGGTTTACTGTATCCCGCTGACCTTCTTATTGACGATGAAACACAGAAATTGCATCGGAACTAAATACAAAAGGCACAATGCCGACTTAAGTACAAGAAGACTGACTCTTCTTACTGTCTATGTTTGAACCATTCCTGTGACACTAGTTACACATTCCGATGCTTCACTTCAGGTTTACTGTATCCCTCTACCTTCTTATTGACGATGAAACACAGAAATTGCATCGGAACTAAATACAAAAGGCACAATGCTGACTTAAGTACAAGAAGACTGACTCTTCTTACTGTCTATGTTTTGAAACTTTCCTGTGACACTAGTTACAGATTCCGATGCTTCACTTCAGGTTTACTTTATCCCTCTGACCTTCTTATAGACGATGAAACGCAGAAATTGCATCGGAGTTAAACACAAATACACAATGCCGAATTAAGTACAAGAAAACTGACTCTACTTACTGTCTGTGTTTTGAACCATTCCTGTAACACTAGCTATAGATTCCGATGCTTCACTTCAGGTTTACTGAATCCCTCTGAACTTCTTATTGACGATGAAACACAGAAATTGCATCGGAATTAAATACAAAAGGCACAATGCCGACTTAAGTACAAGTAACCTACTATTCTTACTGTCTATGTTTTGAACCATTCCTGTGACACTAGTTATAGATTCCGATGATTCACTTCTGGTTTACTGTATCCCTCTGACCTTCTTATTGACGATGAAGCACAGAAATTGCATCGGAACTAAATACAAAAGGCACAATGCCGATTTAAGTACAAGAAGACTGACTCTTCTTACTGTCTATGATTTGAAACTTTCCTGTGACACTAGTTACAGATTCCGATGCTTCACTTCAGGTTTACTGTATCCCTCTGACCTTCTTTTAGACGATGAAACACAGAAATTGCATCGGAATTAAACACAAATACACAATGCCGAATTAAGTACAAGAAAACTGACTCTTCTTACTGTCTATGCTTTGAACCAATCCTGTGACACTAGTTATAGAATCCGATGCTTCACTTCAGGTTTAGTGTATCCCTCTCACCTTCGTATTGACGATGAAACACAGAAATTGCATCGGAATTAAATGCAATAGGCACAATGCCGACTTAAGTACAAGAAAACTGACTCTTTTTACTGTCTATGTTTTGAACCATTCCTGTGACACTAGTTATAGATTCCGATGCTTCACTTCAGGTTTACTGTATCCCTCTGACCTTCTTATTGACGATGAAACACAGAAAAAGCATCGGAATTAAATACAATAGGCACAATGCCGACTTAAGTTCAAGAAGATTGACTCTTCTTACTGTCTATGCTTTGAACCATTCCTGTGACACTAGTTATAGATTCCGATGCTTCACTTCAGGTTTACTGCATCCCTCTGACCTTCTTATTGACGATGACACACAGAAATTGCATCGGAATTAAATACAAAAGGCACAATGCCGACTCAAGTAAAGGAAGACTGGCTCTTCTTACTGTCTATGCTTTGAACCTTTCCTATGAGACCGGATTTAGATTCCGATGCTTCACTTCAGGTTTACGTTATCCCTTGGCCCTTCGTATTGACGACGATACACAGAAATTGCATCGGAATTAAATAGAAAAGGCACAATGCCGAGTTAAGTACAAAAAAACTGACTCATCTTACTGTCTATGTTTTGAATCATTCCTGTGACACTAGTTATAGATCCCGATGCATCACTTCAGGTTTCCTGTATCCGTCTGACCTTCTTATTGACGATCAAACACCGAAAATGCATCGGAATGAAATACAAAAGGCATAATGCCGACTTAAGTACAAGAAAACTGACTCTTCTTACTGTCTATGTTTTGAACCACTCTTGTGACACTAGTTATACGATCCGATGCTACACTTCAGGTTTACTGTATCCCTCTGACCTTCTTATTGACGATTATACACAGAAATTGCATTGGAATTCAATACAAAAGGCACAATGCCGACTCAAGTACAAGATGACTGGCTCTTCTTACTGTCTACATTTTGAACCTTTCCTGTGAGACCGGTTTTAGATTCCGTAGCTACACTTCAGGTTTACTGTACCCCTTGGACCTTCGTATTGACGACGAAACACAGACATTGCATCGGAAATAAATACAAAAGGCACAATGACGACCTAAGTACAAGAAAACTGACTCTTCTTACTCTCTATGATTTGAACCATTCCTGTGACACTAGTTATAGATTCCGATGCTTCACTTCAGGTTTACTGTATCCCTCTGACCTTCTTATTGACGATGTCACACAGAAATTGCATCGGAATTAAATAGAAAAGGCACAATGCCGACTTAAGTACAAGAAAACTGACTCTGCTTACTGTCTAAGTTTTGAACCATTCCTGTGACACTAGTTATAGATTCCGATGCTTCACTTCCGGTTTTCTGTATCCCTCTGACCTTCTTATTGACGATGAAACACAGAAATAGCATCGGAAATAAATACAAAAGGCACAATGCCGACTCAAGTACAAGATGACTGGCTCCTCTTACTGTCTACATTTTGAACCTTTCCTTTGAGACCGGTTTTAGATTCCGTAGCTACACTTCAGGTTTACTGTACCCCTTGGACCTTCGTATTGACGACGAAACACAGACATTGCATCGGAAATAAATACAAAAGGCACAATGCCGACCTAAGTACAAGAAAACTGACTCTTCATACTCTCTATGATTTGAACCATTCCTGTGACACTAGTTATAGATTCCGATGCTTCACTTCAGGTTTACTGTATCCCTCTGACCTTCTTATTGACGAAGAAACACAGAAATTGAATCGGAATTAAATAGAAATGGCACAATGTAGACTTAAGTACAAGAGAACTGACTCTTCTTACTGTCTATGTTTTGAACCATTCCTGTGATAATAGTTATAGATTCCGATGCTTTACTTCAGGTTTACTGTATCCCTCTGACCTTCTTATAGACGATGAAATACAGAAATTGCATCGGACTTAAATTCAAAAATCACAATGTCGACTTAAGTACAAGAAAACGGACTCTTCTTACTGTCTATGTTTTTAACCATTCCTGTGACACTAGTTATAGATTCCGATGCTTTACTTCAGGTTTACTGTATCCCTCTGACTTTCTTATTGACGATGAAACACAGAAATTGCATCAGAATTAAATACAATATTCACAATGCCGACTTAAGTACAAGAAGACTGATTCTTCTTACTGTCTATGTTTTGAACCATTCCTGTGACACTAGTTATAGATTCCGATGCTTCACTTCCGGTTTTCTGTATCCCTCTGACCTTCTTATTGACGATGAAACACAGAAATAGCATCGGAAATAAATACAAAAGGCACAATGCCGACTCAAGTACAAGATGACTGGCTCCTCTTACTGTCTACATTTTGAACCTTTCCTGTGAGACCGGTTTTAGATTCCGTAGCTACACTTCAGGTTTACTGTACCCCTTGGACCTTCGTATTGACGACGAAACACAGACATTGCATCGGAAATAAATACAAAAGGCACAATGCCGACCTAAGTACAAGAAAACTGACTCTTCATACTCTCTATGATTTGAACCATTCCTGTGACACTAGTTATAGATTCCGATGCTTCACTTCAGGTTTACTGTATCCCTCTGACCTTCTTATTGACGAAGAAACACAGAAATTGAATCGGAATTAAATAGAAATGGCACAATGTAGACTTAAGTACAAGAGAACTGACTCTTCTTACTGTCTATGTTTTGAACCATTCCTGTGATAATAGTTATAGATTCCGATGCTTTACTTCAGGTTTACTGTATCCCTCTGACCTTCTTATTGACGATGAAATACAGAAATTGCATCAGACTTAAATTCAAAAATCACAATGTCGACTTAAGTACAAGAAAACGGACTCTTCTTACTGTCTATGTTTTTAACCATTCCTGTGACACTAGTTATAGATTCCGATGCTTTACTTCAGGTTTACTGTATCCCTCTGACTTTCTTATTGACGATGAAACACAGAAATTGCATCAGAATTAAATACAATAGGCACAATGCTGACTTAAGTACAAGAAGACTGATTCTTCTTACTGTCTATGTTTTGAACCATTCCTGTGACACTAGTTATAGATTACGATGCTTCATTTCAGGTTTACTGTATCCCTCTGACCTTCTTATTGACGATGAAACACAGAAATTGCATCGGAAAGAAATACAAAAGGCACATTGCCGACATAAGTACAAGAAAACTGACTCTTCTTACTGTCTATGTTTTGAACCATTCCTGTGACACTAGTTGTAGATTCCGACGCTTCACCTCAGGTTTACTGTATCCCTCTGACCTTCTTATTTACGATGAAACACAGAAATTGCATCGGAATTGAATACAAAAATCACAATGCCGACTTAAGTACAAGAAAACTGACTCTTCTTACTGTCTATGTTTTTAACCATTCCTGTGACACTAGTTATAGATTCCGATGCTTCACTTCAGGTTTAATGTATTCCTCTGACCTACTTATTGACGATGAAACACAGATATTGCATCGGAATTAAATACAATAGGCACAATGCCGACTTAAGTACAAGAAGACTGACTCTTCTTACTGTCTATGTATTGAACAATCCCTGTGACACTAGTTATAGATTCCGATGCTTCATTACAGGTTTACTGTATCCCTCTGACGTTCTTATTGACGATGAACCACAGAAATTGCGTCGGAATTAAATAGAAAACGCACAATGCCGACTTAAGTACAAGAAAACTGACTCTTCTTACCGTCAATGTTTTTAACCATTCCAGGAACACCAGTTATAGATTCCGATGCTTCACTTCAGGTTTACTGTATCCCTCTGACCTTCTTATTGACAATGAAACACAGAAATTGCATCGGAATTAAATACAAAAGGCACAATGCCGGTTTAAGTACAAGAAAACTGACCCTTCTTACTGTCTATGTTTTGAACCATTCCTGTGACATTAGTTACAGATTGTGATGCTTCACTTCAGGTTTACTGTATCCTTCTGACCTTCTTGTTGACGATGAAACACAGAAATTTGAATCGGAATTAAATACAGAGGGCACAATGCCGACATAAGTACGAGAAAACAGACTCTTCTAACTGTCTATGTTTTGAACCATTCCTGCAACACTACTTATAGATTCCGATGCTTCACTTCAGGTTTACTGTATCCCGCTGACCTTCTTATTGACGATGAAACACAGAAATTGCATCGGAACTAAATACAAAAGGCACAATGCCGACTTAAGTACAAGAAGACTGACTCTTCTTACTGTCTATGTTTTGAACCATTCCTGTGACACTAGTTACACATTCCGATGCTTCACTTCAGGTTTACTGTATCCCTCTACCTTCTTATTGACGATGAAACACAGAAATTGCATCGGAACTAAATACAAAAGGCACAATGCTGACTTAAGTACAAGAAGACTGACTCTTCTTACTGTCTATGTTTTGAAACTTTCCTGTGACACTAGTTACAGATTCCGATGCTTCACTTCAGGTTTACTTTATCCCTCTGACCTTCTTATAGACGATGAAACACAGAAATTGCATCGGAATTAAACACAAATACACAATGCCGAATTAAGTACAAGAAAACTGACTCTACTTACTGTCTATGTTTTGAACCATTCCTGTAACACTAGCTATAGATTCCGATGCTTCACTTCAGGTTTACTGAATCCCTCTGAACTTCTTATTGACGATGAAACACAGAAATTGCATCGGAATTAAATACAAAAGGCACAATGCCGACTTAAGTACAAGTAACCTACTATTCTTACTGTCTATGTTTTGAACCATTCCTGTGACACTAGTTATAGATTCCGATGATTCACTTCTGGTTTACTGTATCCCTCTGACCTTCTTATTGACGATGAAGCACAGAAATTGCATCGGAACTAAATACAAAAGGCACAATGCCGATTTAAGTACAAGAAGACTGACTCTTCTTACTGTCTATGATTTGAAACTTTTCTGTGACACTAGTTACAGATTCCGATGCTTCACTTCAGGTTTACTGTATCCCTCTGACCTTCTTTTAGACGATGAAACACAGAAATTGCATCGGAATTAAACACAAATACACAATGCCGAATTAAGTACAAGAAAACTGACTCTTCTTACTGTCTATGCTTTGAACCAATCCTGTGACACTAGTTATAGAATCCGATGCTTCACTTCAGGTTTAGTGTATCCCTCTCACCTTCGTATTGACGATGAAACACAGAAATTGCATCGGAATTAAATGCAATAGGCACAATGCCGACTTAAGTACAAGAAAACTGACTCTTTTTACTGTCTATGTTTTGAACCATTCCTGTGACACTAGTTATAGATTCCGATGCTTCACTTCAGGTTTACTGTATCCCTCTGACCTTCTTATTGACGATGAAACACAGAAAAAGCATCGGAATTAAATACAATAGGCACAATGCCGACTTAAGTTCAATAAGACTGACTCTTCTTACTGTCTATGTTTTGAACCATTCCTGTGACACTAGTTATAGATTCCGATGCTTCACTTCAGGTTTACTGCATCCCTCTGACCTTCTTATTGACGATGACACACAGAAATTGCATCGGAATTAAATACAAAAGGCACAATGCCGACTCAAGTACAAGAAGACTGGCTCTTCTTACTGTCTATGATTTTAACCTTTCCTATGAGACCGGATTTAGATTACGATGCTTCACTTCAGGTTTACTGTATCCCTTCGCCCTTCTTACTGACGACGATACACAGAAATTGCATCGGAATTAAATAGAAAAGGCACAATGCCTACTTAAGTACAAGAAAACAGACTCTTCTTACTGTCTAAGTTTTGAACCATTCCTGTGACACTAGTTATAGATTCCAATGCTTCACTTCAGGTTTACTGTATCCCTCTGACCTTCTTATTGACGATGAAACACAGAAATTGCATCTGAATTCAATACAAAAGGCACAATGCCGACATAAGTACAAGAAAACTGACTCTTCATACCGTCTATGTTTTTAACCATTCCAGGGACACCAGTTATAGATTCCGATGCTTCACTTCAGGTTTACTGTATCCCTCTGACCTTCTTATTGACAATGAAACACAGAAATTGCATCGGAATTAAATACAAAAGGCACAATGCCGATTTAAGTACAAGAAAACTGACCCTTCTTACTGTCTATGTTTTGAACCATTCCTGTGACATTCGTTACAGATTGTGATGCCTCACTTCAGGTTTACTGTATCCCTCTGACCTTCCTGTTGACGATGAAACACAGATATTGCATCGGAATTAAATACAAAGGGCACAATGCCGGCATAAGTACGAGAAAACTGACTCTTCTAACTGTCTATGTTTTGAACCATTCCTGCAACACTACTTATAGGTTCCGATGCTTCACTTCAGGTTTACTGTATGCCTCTGACCTTCTTATTGACGATGAAACACAGAAATTGCATCGGAATTAAATACAAAAGGCACAATGCCGACTTAAGAACAAGTAACTTACTATTCATACTGACTATGTTTTGAACCATTCCTGTGACACTAGTTACAGATTCCGATGCTTTACTTCAGGTTTACTGTATCCCTGTACCTTCTAATTGACGATGAAGCACAGAAATTGCATCGGAACTAAATACAAAAGGCACAATGCCGACTTAAGTACAAGAAGACTGACTCTTCTTACTGTCTATGTTTTGAACCATTCCTGTGACACTAGTTATAGATTCCGATGCTTCACTTCAGGTTTACTGTATCCCTCTGACCTTCTTATTGACGATGACACACAAAAATTGCATCGGAATTAAATACAAAAGGCACAATGCCGACTCAAGTAAAGGAAGACTGGCTCTTCTTACTGTCTATGCTTTGAACCTTTCCTATGAGACCGGATTTAGATTCCGATGCTTCACTTCAGGTTTACGTTATCCCTTGGCCCTTCGTATTGACGACGATACACAGAAATTGCATCGGAATTAAATAGAAAAGGCACAATGCCGAGTTAAGTACAAAAAAACTGACTCATCTTACTGTCTATGTTTTGAATCATTCCTGTGACACTAGTTATAGATCCCGATGCATCACTTCAGGTTTCCTGTATCCGTCTGACCTTCTTATTGACGATCAAACACCGAAAATGCATCGGAATTAAATACAAAAGGCATAATGCCGACTTAAGTACAAGAAAACTGACTCTTCTTACTGTCTATGTTTTGAACCACTCTTGTGACACTAGTTATACGATCCGATGCTACACTTCAGGTTTACTGTATCCCTCTGACCTTCTTATTGACGATTATACACAGAAATTGCATTGGAATTCAATACAAAAGACACAATGCCGACTCAAGTACAAGATGACTGGCTCTTCTTACTGTCTACATTTTGAACCTTTCCTGTGAGACCGGTTTTAGATTCCGTAGCTACACTTCAGGTTTACTGTACCCCTTGGACCTTCGTATTGACGACGAAACACAGACATTGCATCGGAAATAAATACAAAAGGCACAATGACGACCTAAGTACAAGAAAACTGACTCTTCTTACTCTCTATGATTTGAACCATTCCTGTGACACTAGTTATAGATTCCGATGCTTCACTTCAGGTTTACTGTATCCCTCTGACCTTCTTATTGACGATGTCACACAGAAATTGCATCGGAATTAAATAGAAAAGGCACAATGCCGACTTAAGTACAAGAAAACTGACTCTGCTTACTGTCTATGTTTTGAACCATTCCTGTGATAATAGTTATAGATTCCGATGCTTTACTTCAGGTTTACTGTATCCCTCTGACCTTCTTATTGACGATGAAATACAGAAATTGCATCGGACTTAAATTCAAAAATCACAATGTCGACTTAAGTACAAGAAAACGGACTCTTCTTACTGTCTATGTTTTTAACCATTCCTGTGACACTAGTTATAGATTCCGATGCTTTAGTCAGGTTTACTGTATCCCTCTGACTTTCTTATTGACGATGAAACACAGAAATTGCATCAGAATTAAATACAATAGGCACAATGCCGACTTAAGTACAAGAAGACTGATTCTTCTTACTGTCTATGTTTTGAACCATTCCTGTGACACTAGTTATAGATTACGATGCTTCATTTCAGGTTTACTGTATCCCTCTGACCTTCTTATTGACGATGAAACAAAGAAATTGCATCGGAAATAAATACAAAAGGCACATTGCCGACATAAGTACAAGAAAACTGACTCTTCTTACTGTCTATGTTTTGAACCATTCCTGTGACACTAGTTGTAGATTCTGACGCTTCACCTCAGGTTTACTGTATCCCTCTGACCTTCTTATTTACGATGAAACACAGAAATTGCATCGGAATTGAATACAAAAATCACAATGCCGACTTAAGTACAAGAAAACTGACTCTTCTTACTGTCTATGTTTTTAACCATTCCTGTGACACTAGTTATAGATTCCGATGCTTCACTTCAGGTTTAATGTATTCCTCTGACCTACTTATTGACGATGAAACACAGATATTGCATCGGAATTAAATACAATAGGCACAATGCCGACTTAAGTACAAGAAGACTGACTCTTCTTACTGTCTATGTATTGAACAATCCCTGTGACACTAGTTATAGATTCCGATGCTTCATTACAGGTTTACTGTATCCCTCTGACGTTCTTATTGACGATGAACCACAGAAATTGCGTCGGAATTAAATAGAAAACGCACAATGCCGACTTAAGTACAAGAAAACTGACTCTTCTTACCGTCAATGTTTTTAACCATTCCAGGAGCACCAGTTATAGATTCCGATGCTTCACTTCAGGTTTACTGTATCCCTCTGACCTTCTTATTGACAATGAAACACAGAAATTGCATCGGAATTAAATACAAAAGGCACAATGCCGGTTTAAGTACAAGAAAACTGACCCTTCTTACTGTCTATGTTTTGAACCATTCCTGTGACATTAGTTACAGATTGTGATGCTTCACTTCAGGTTTACTGTATCCTTCTGACCTTCTTGTTGACGATGAAACACAGAAATTTGAATCGGAATTAAATACAGAGGGCACAATGCCGACATAAGTACGAGAAAACTGACTCTTCTAACTGTCTATGTTTTGAACCATTCCTGCAACACTACTTATAGATTCCGATGCTTCACTTCAGGTTTACTGTATCCCGCTGACCTTCTTATTGACGATGAAACACAGAAATTGCATCGGAACTAAATACAAAAGGCACAATGCCGACTTAAGTACAAGAAGACTGACTCTTCTTACTGTCTATGTTTTGAACCATTCCTGTGACACTAGTTACACATTCCGATGCTTCACTTCAGGTTTACTGTATCCCTCTACCTTCTTATTGACGATGAAACACAGAAATTGCATCGGAACTAAATACAAAAGGCACAATGCTGACTTAAGTACAAGAAGACTGACTCTTCTTACTGTCTATGTTTTGAAACTTTCCTGTGACACTAGTTACAGATTCCGATGCTTCACTTCAGGTTTACTTTATCCCTCTGACCTTCTTATAGACGATGAAACACAGAAATTGCATCGGAATTAAACACAAATACACAATGCCGAATTAAGTACAAGAAAACTGACTCTACTTACTGTCTATGTTTTGAACCATTCCTGTAACACTAGCTATAGATTCCGATGCTTCACTTCAGGTTTACTGAATCCCTCTGAACTTCTTATTGACGATGAAACACAGAAATTGCATCGGAATTAAATACAAAAGGCACAATGCCGACTTAAGTACAAGTAACTTACTATTCTTACTGTCTATGTTTTGAACCATTCCTGTGACACTAGTTATAGATTCCGATGATTCACTTCTGGTTTACTGTATCCCTCTGACCTTCTTATTGACGATGAAGCACAGAAATTGCATCGGAACTAAATACAAAAGGCACAATGCCGATTTAAGTACAAGAAGACTGACTCTTCTTACTGTCTATGATTTGAAACTTTCCTGTGACACTAGTTACAGATTTCGATGCTTCACTTCAGGTTTACTGTATCCCTCTGACCTTCTTTTAGACGATGAAACACAGAAATTGCATCGGAATTAAACACAAATACACAATGCCGAATTAAGTACAAGAAAACTGACTCTTCTTACTGTCTATGCTTTGAACCAATCCTGTGACACTAGTTATAGAATCCGATGCTTCACTTCAGGTTTAGTGTATCCCTCTCACCTTCGTATTGACGATGAAACACAGAAATTGCATCGGAATTAAATGCAATAGGCACAATGCCGACTTAAGTACAAGAAAACTGACTCTTTTTACTGTCTATGTTTTGAACCATTCCTGTGACACTAGTTATAGATTCCGATGCTTCACTTCAGGTTTACTGTATCCCTCTGACCTTCTTATTGACGATGAAACACAGAAAAAGCATCGGAATTAAATACAATAGGCACAATGCCGACTTAAGTTCAAGAAGACTGACTCTTCTTACTGTCTATGTTTTGAACCAATCCTGTGACACTAGTTATAGATTCCGATGCTTCATTTCAGGTTTACTATAGACCTGTGACCTTCTTGTTGACGATGAAACACAGAAATTGAATCGGAATTAAATACAAAGGGCACAATGCCGACTTATGTACAAGAAAATTGACTCTTCTTACTGTGTATGTTTTGAACCATTCCTGTGACACTACTTATAGATTCCGATGCTTCACTTCAGGTTTACTGTATCCCTCTGACCTTCTTATTGACGATGAAACACAGATATTGCATCGGAACTAAATACAAAAGGCACAATGCCGACTTAAGTACAAGAAAACTGACTCTTCTTACTGACTATGTTTTGAACCATTCCTGTGACACTAGTTATTGATTCCGATACTACACTTCAGGTTTATTGTATCCCTCTGACCTTCTTATAGACGATGAAACACAGAAATTGCATCGGAATTGAATACAAAATGCACAATGCCGACTTAAGTACAAGAAAACTGACTCTTCTTACTGTCTATGCTTTGAACTATACCTGCGACACTAGTTATAGTTTCCGATGCTTCACTTCAGGTTTACTGTATCCCTCTGACCATCTTATTGACGATGAAACACAGAAATTGCATCAGAATTCAATACAAAAGGCACAACGCCGAGTCAAGTACAAGAAGACTGGGTCTTCTTACTTTATAGGTTTTGAACCGTTCCTGTGGGACCGGTTTTAGATTCCGTAGCTTCACTTCAGGTTTACTGTATCCCTTGGACCTTCTTATTGACGACGAAACACAGAAATTGAATCGGAAATACATACAAAAGGCACAATGCCGACCTAAGTACAAGAAAACTGACTCTTCTTACTGTCTATGTTTTGAACCGTTCCTGTGACACTAGTTATAGATTCCGTTACTTCACTTCAGGTTTACTGTATCCCTCTGACCTTCTTATTGACGATGAAACACAGAAATTGCATCGGAATTAGATACTAAAGGCACAATGCCAACTTAAGAACAAAAAAACTGACTCTTCTTACTGTCTATGTTTTGAACCACTCCTGTGACACTAGTTATAGATTCCGATGCTTCACTTCAGGTTAACTGTATCCCTCTGACCTTCTTATTGACGAGGAAAAACACAGCAATAGCATCGGAATTAAATAGAAAAGGCACAATGGCGATTTAAGTACAAGAAAACTGACTCTTCTTAATGTCTATGTTTTGAACCATTCCTGTGACACTAGTTATAGATTCCGATGCTTCACTTCAGGTTTACTGTATCCCTCTGACCTTCTTATTGACGATGAAACATAGAAATGTCATCGGAATTAATTACAAAAGGCACAATGCCGACTCAAGTTCAAGAAGGCTGGCTCATCTTTCTATCTATGTTTTGGACCATTCCTGTGACACTAGTTATAGATTCCGTTACTTTACTTCAGGTTTACTGTATCCCTCTGACCTTCATATTGACGATGAGACACAGAAATTGCATCTGAATTAGATACTAAAGGCACAATGCCAACTTAAGGACAAGAAAACTGACTCTACTTACTGTCTATGTTTTGAACCACTCCTCTGACACTAGTTATAGATTCCGATACTTCACTTCAGGTTAACTGTATCCCTCTGACCTTCTTATTGACGAGGAAAAACACAGAAATAGCATCGGAATTAAATACAAAAGGCACAATGGCGATTTAAGTACAAGAAAACTGACTCTTCTTAATGTCTATGTTTTGAACCATTCCTGTGACACTAGTTATGCATTCCGATGCTTCACTTCAGGTTCACTGTATCCCTCTAACCTCCTTATTGACGATGAAACACAGAAATTGCATCGGAATTATATACAAAAAGCACAATGCCGACTTAAGTACAAGAAAACTGACTCTTCTTACTGCCTATGTTTTGAACCATTCCTGTGACACTAGTTGTAGATTCCGATGCTTCACTTCAGGTTTACTGTATCCCTCTGACCTTCATATTTACGATGAAACACAGAAATTGCATCGGAATAAATTACAAAAGGCACAATGCCGACTTAAGTACAAGAAAACTGACTCTTGTTACTGTCTATGTTTTGAAGCATTTCTGTGACACTAGTTATAGATTCCGATGCTTTACTTCAGGTTTACTGTATCCCCCTGACCTTCTTCTTGACGATGAAACACAGAAATTGCATCGGAATTAAATACAAAAATCACAATGCCGACTTAAGTACAAGAAAACTGACTCTTCTTACTGTCTATGTTTTGAACCATTCCTGTGACACTAGTTATAGATTCCGATGCTTCATTTCAGGTTTACTGTATCCCTCTGACCTTCTTATTGACGATGAAACACAGAAATTGCATCGGATTTAAATACAGAAGTCAGAATGCCGACTTAAGTACAGGAAGACCGGCTCTTCTTACTGTCTGTTTTGAACCATTCCTGTGACACTAGTTATAGATTCCGTTGCTTCACTTCAGGTTTACGGTATCCCTCTGACTTTCTTGTTGACGATGAAACACAGAAATTGCATCGGAATTAAATACAAAGGGCACAATGCCGACTTAAGTACAAGAAAACTGACTCTTCTTACTATCAATGTTTGAACCATTCCTGTAACACTACTAATAGATTCCGATGCTTCACTTCAGGTTTACTGTATCCCTCTGACCTTCTTATTGACGATGAAACACAGAAATTGCATCGGAATTAAATACAAAAGGCACAATGCCGACTTAAGTACAAGTAACTTACTCTACTTACTGTCTATATTTTGAACCATTCCTGTGACACTAGTTATACATTCCGATGCTTCACTTCAGGTTTACTGTATCCCTCTGACTTTCTTATTGACGATGAAACACAGAAATTGCATCCGAACTAAATACAAAAGCCTCAATGCCGACTTATGTACAAGAAGACTGACTCTTGTTACTGTCTATGATTTGAAACTTTCCTGTGACACTAGTTACAGATTCCGATGCTTCACTTCAGGTTTACTGTATCCCTCTGACCTTCTTATTGACGATGAAACACAGAAATTGCATCGGAATTAAATACAAAAGGCTCAATGCCGACTTAAGTACAAGAAAACTGACTCTTCTAACTGTCTATGATTTGAACCATTCCTGTGACACTAGTAATAGTTTCCGTTGCTTCACTTCAGGTTTACTGTATCCCTCTGACCTTCTTATTGACGATGAAACACAGAAATTGCATCGGAATTAAATACAAAAGGCCCAATGCCAACTTGAGGACAAGAAAACCGACACTTCTTACTGTCTATGTTTTGAACCATTACTTTGACACTAGTTATAAATTCCGATGCCTCACTTCAGGTTTACTGTATCCCCCTGACCTTCCTGTTGACGATGAAACACAGAAATAGCATCGGAATTAAATACAAAAGGCACAATGCCGATTTAAGTACTAGAAAACTGACTCTTCCTACTGTCTATGTTTTGAACCATTCCTGTGACATTAGTTACAGATTGTGATGCTTCACTTCAGGTTTACTATATCCTTCTGACCTTCTTGTTGACGATGAAACACAGAAATTTGAATCGGAATTAAATACAGAGGGCACAATGCCGACATAAGTACGAGAAAACTGACTCTTCTAACTGTCTATGTTTTGAACCATTCCTGCAACACTACTTATAGATTCCGATGCTTCACTTCAGGTTTACTGTATCCCGCTGACCTTCTTATTGACGATGAAACACAGAAATTGCATCGGAACTAAATACAAAAGGCACAATGCCGACTTAAGTACAAGAAGACTGACTCTTCTTACTGTCTATGTTTTGAACCATTCCTGTGACACTAGTTACACATTCCGATGCTTCACTTCAGGTTTACTGTATCCCTCTACCTTCTTATTGACGATGAAACACAGAAATTGCATCGGAACTAAATACAAAAGGCACAATGCTGACTTAAGTACAAGAAGACTGACTCTTCTTACTGTCTATGATTTGAAACTTTCCTGTGACACTAGTTACAGATTCCGATGCTTCACTTCAGGTTTACTTTATCCCTCTGACCTTCTTATAGACGATGAAACACAGAAATTGCATCGGAATTAAACACAAATACACAATGCCGAATTAAGTACAAGAAAACTGACTCTACTTACTGTCTATGTTTTGAACCATTCCTGTAACACTAGCTATAGATTCCGATGCTTCACTTCAGGTTTACTGAATCCCTCTGAACTTCTTATTGACGATGAAACACAGAAATTGCATCGGAATTAAATACAAAAGGCACAATGCCGACTTAAGTACAAGTAACTTACTATTCTTACTGTCTATGTTTTGAACCATTCCTGTGACACTAGTTATAGATTCCGATGATTCACTTCAGGTTTACTGTATCCCTCTGACCTTCTTATTGACGATGAAGCACAGAAATTGCATCGGAACTAAATACAAAAGGCACAATGCCGATTTAAGTACAAGAAGACTGACTCTTCTTACTGTCTATGATTTGAAACTTTCCTGTGACACTAGTTACAGATTCCGATGCTTCACTTCAGGTTTACTGTATCCCTCTGACCTTCTTTTAGACGATGAAACACAGAAATTGCATCGGAATTAAACACAAATACACAATGCCGAATTAAGTACAAGAAAACTGACTCTTCTTACTGTCTATGCTTTGAACCAATCCTGTGACACTAGTTATAGAATCCGATGCTTCACTTCAGGTTTAGTGTATCCCTCTCACCTTCGTATTGACGATGAAATTGCATCGGAATTAAATGCAATAGGCACAATGCCGACTTAAGTACAAGAAAACTGACTCTTTTTACTGTCTATGTTTTGAACCATTCCTGTGACACTAGTTATAGATTCCGATGCTTCACTTCAGGTTTACTGTATCCCTCTGACCTTCTTATTGACGATGAAACACAGAAAAAGCATCGGAATTAAATACAATAGGCACAATGCCGACTTAAGTTCAAGAAGACTGACTCTTCTTACTGTCTATGTTTTGAACCAATCCTGTGACACTAGTTATAGATTCCGATGCTTCATTTCAGGTTTACTATAGACCTGTGACCTTCTTGTTGACGATGAAACACAGAAATTGAATCGGAATTAAATACAAAGGGCACAATGCCGACTTATGTACAAGAAAATTGACTCTTCTTACTGTGTATGTTTTGAACCATTCCTGTGACACTACTTATAGATTCCGATGCTTCACTTCAGGTTTACTGTATCCCTCTGACCTTCTTATTGACGATGAAACACAGATATTGCATCGGAACTAAATACAAAAGGCACAATGCCGACTTAAGTACAAGAAAACTGACTCTTCTTACTGACTATGTTTTGAACCATTCCTGTGACACTAGTTATAGATTCCGATACTACACTTCAGGTTTATTGTATCCCTCTGACCTTCTTATAGACGATGAAACACAGAAATTGCATCGGAATTGAATACAAAATGCACAATGCCGACTTAAGTACAAGAAAACTGACTCTTCTTACTGTCTATGCTTTGAACTATACCTGCGACACTAGTTATAGTTTCCGATGCTTCACTTCAGGTTTACTGTATCCCTCTGACCATCTTATTGACGATGAAACACAGAAATTGCATCAGAATTCAATACAAAAGGCACAACGCCGAGTCAAGTACAAGAAGACTGGGTCTTCTTACTTTATAGGTTTTGAACCGTTCCTGTGGGACCGGTTTTAGATTCCGTAGCTTCACTTCAGGTTTACTGTATCCCTTGGACCTTCTTATTGACGACGAAACACAGAAATTGAATCGGAAATACATACAAAAGGCACAATGCCGACCTAAGTACAAGAAAACTGACTCTTCTTACTGTCTATGTTTTGAACCGTTCCTGTGACACTAGTTATAGATTCCGTTACTTCACTTCAGGTTTACTGTATCCCTCTGACCTTCTTATTGACGATGAAACACAGAAATTGCATCGGAATTAGATACTAAAGGCACAATGCCAACTTAAGAACAAAAAAACTGACTCTTCTTACTGTCTATGTTTTGAACCACTCCTGTGACACTAGTTATAGATTCCGATGCTTCACTTCAGGTTAACTGTATCCCTCTGACCTTCTTATTGACGAGGAAAAACACAGCAATAGCATCGGAATTAAATAGAAAAGGCACAATGGCGATTTAAGTACAAGAAAACTGACTCTTCTTAATGTCTATGTTTTGAACCATTCCTGTGACACTAGTTATAGATTCCGATGCTTCACTTCAGGTTTACTGTATCCCTCTGACCTTCTTATTGACGATGAAACATAGAAATGTCATCGGAATTAATTACAAAAGGCACAATGCCGACTCAAGTTCAAGAAGGCTGGCTCATCTTTCTATCTATGTTTTGGACCATTCCTGTGACACTAGTTATAGATTCCGTTACTTTACTTCAGGTTTACTGTATCCCTCTGACCTTCATATTGACGATGAGACACAGAAATTGCATCTGAATTAGATACTAAAGGCACAATGCCAACTTAAGGACAAGAAAACTGACTCTACTTACTGTCTATGTTTTGAACCACTCCTGTGACACTAGTTATAGATTCCGATACTTCACTTCAGGTTAACTGTATCCCTCTGACCTTCTTATTGACGAGGAAAAACACAGAAATAGCATCGGAATTAAATACAAAAGGCACAATGGCGATTTAAGTACAAGAAAACTGACTCTTCTTAATGTCTATGTTTTGAACCATTCCTGTGACACTAGTTATGCATTCCGATGCTTCACTTCAGGTTCACTGTATCCCTCTAACCTCCTTATTGACGATGAAACACAGAAATTGCATCGGAATTATATACAAAAAGCACAATGCCGACTTAAGTACAAGAAAACTGACTCTTCTTACTGCCTATGTTTTGAACCATTCCTGTGACACTAGTTGTAGATTCCGATGCTTCACTTCAGGTTTACTGTATCCCTCTGACCTTCTTATTTACGATGAAACACAGAAATTGCATCGGAATAAATTACAAAAGGCACAATGCCGACTTAAGTACAAGAAAACTGACTCTTGTTACTGTCTATGTTTTGAAGCATTTCTGTGACACTAGTTATAGATTCCGATGCTTTACTTCAGGTTTACTGTATCCCCCTGACCTTCTTCTTGACGATGAAACACAGAAATTGCATCGGAATTAAATACAAAAATCACAATGCCGACTTAAGTACAAGAAAACTGACTCTTCTTACTGTCTATGTTTTGAACCATTCCTGTGACACTAGTTATAGATTCCGATGCTTCATTTCAGGTTTACTGTATCCCTCTGACCTTCTTATTGACGATGAAACACAGAAATTGCATCGGATTTAAATACAGAAGTCAGAATGCCGACTTAAGTACAGGAAGACCGGCTCTTCTTACTGTCTATGATTTGAACAATTCCTGTGACACTACTTATAGATTCCGATGCTTCATTTCAGGTTTACTGTATCCCTCTGACGTTCTTATTGACGATGAAACACAGAAATTGCATCGGAATTAAATACAAAAGGCACAATGCCGACTCAAGTACAAGAAGACCGGCTCTTCTTACTGTCTGTTTTGAACCATTCCTGTGACACTAGTTATAGATTCCGTTGCTTCACTTCAGGTATACGGTATCCCTCTGACTTTCTTGTTGACGATGAAACACAGAAATTGCATCGGAATTAAATACAAAGGGCACAATGCCGACTTAAGTACAAGAAAACTGACTCTTCTTACTATCAATGTTTGAACCATTCCTGTAACACTACTAATAGATTCCGATGCTTCACTTCAGGTTTACTGTATCCCTCTGACCTTCTTATTGACGATGAAACACAGAAATTGCATCGGAATTAAATACAAAAGGCACAATGCCGACTTAAGTACAAGTAACTTACTCTACTTACTGTCTATATTTTGAACCATTCCTGTGACACTAGTTATACATTCCGATGCTTCACTTCAGGTTTACTGTATCCCTCTGACTTTCTTATTGACGATGAAACACAGAAATTGCATCCGAACTAAATACAAAAGCCTCAATGCCGACTTATGTACAAGAAGACTGACTCTTGTTACTGTCTATGATTTGAAACTTTCCTGTGACACTAGTTACAGATTCCGTATGCTTCACTTCAGGTTTACTGTATCCCTCTGACCTTCTTATTGACGATGAAACACAGAAATTGCATCGGAATTAAATACAAAAGGCTCAATGCCGACTTAAGTACAAGAAAACTGACTCTTCTAACTGTCTATGATTTGAACCATTCCTGTGACACTAGTAATAGTTTCCGTTGCTTCACTTCAGGTTTACTGTATCCCTCTGACCTTCTTATTGACGATGAAACACAGAAATTGCATCGGAATTAAATACAAAAGGCCCAATGCCAACTTGAGGACAAGAAAACCGACACTTCTTACTGTCTATGTTTTGAAACCATTACTTTGACACTAGTTATAAATTCCGATGCCTCACTTCAGTTTACTGTATCCCCCTGACCTTCCTGTTGACGATGAAACACAGAAATAGCATCGGAATTAAATACAAAAGGCACAATGCCGATTTAAGTACTAGAAAACCTGACTCTTCCTACTGTCTATGTTTTGAAACCATTCCTGTGATACTACTTATAGATTCCGATGCCTCACTTCAGGTTTACTGTATCCCTCGGACCTTCTTATTGACGATGAAACACAGAAATTGCATGGGAATGATATACAAAAGGGCACAATGCCGACTCAAGTACAAGAAGACTGGCTCTTCTTACTGTCAATGTTTTGAAAACTTTCCTATGTGACCAGTTTTTAGATTCCGATGCTTCACTTCAGGTTTACTGTATCCCTTGGCCCTTCTTATTGACGACGAAGGCACAGAATTTGCATCGGAATTAAATAGAAAAGGCACAATGCCGACTTAAGTACAAGAAAACTGACTCTTCTTACTGTCTAAGTTTTAAACCATTCCTGTGTACACTAGTTATAGATTCCGATGCTTCACTTCAGGTTTACTGTATCCCTCTTTACCGTCTTATTGACGTTGAAACACAGAAATTGCATCAGAATTAAATACAATAGGCACAATGCCGAATTAAGTACAAGAAGACTGATTCTTCTTACTGTCTATGTTTTGAACCATTCCTGTGACACTAGTTATAGATTACGATGCTTCATTTCAGGTTTACTGTATCCCTCTGACCTTCTTATTGACGATGAAACACAGAAATTGCATCGGAAATAAATACAAAAGGCACATTGCTGACATAAGTACAAGAAAACTGACTCTTCTTACTGTCTATGTCTTGAACCATTCCTGTGACACTAGTTTGTAGATTCCGACGCTTCACCTCAGGTTTACTGTATCCCTCTTGACCTTCTTATTTACGATGAAAAACAGAATTTGAATCAGAACAAATTACGAAAGGCACAATGATGTCTTAAGTACAAGGAAAACTGACTCTTCTTACTGTCTATGATTTGAACCATTCCTGTGACACTAGTTATGGATTCCGATGCTTTACTTCAGGTTTCCTGAATCCCTCTGACCTTCTTATAGACGATGAAACACAGAAATTGCATCTGAATTAAACACAAATACACAATGCCGAATTAAGTACAAGAAAACTGACTCTACTTACTGTCTATGTTTTGAACCATTCCTGTAACACTAGTTATAGATTTCGATGCTTCACTTCAGGTTTACTGTATCCCTCTGAACTTCTTATTGACGATGAAACACAGAAATTGCATCGGAATTAAATACAAAAGGCACAATGCCGACTTAAGTACAAGTAACCTACTATTCTTACTGTCTATGTTTTGAACCATTCCTGTGACACTAGTTATAGATTCCGATGATTCACTTCAGGTTTACTGTATCCCTCTGACCTTCTTATTGACGATGAAGCACAGAAATTGCATCGGAACTAAATACAAAAGGCACAATGCCGACTTAAGTACAAGAAGACTGACTCTTCTTACAGTCTATGATTTGAAACTTTCCTGTGACACTAGTTACAGATTCCGAAGCTTCACTTGAGGTTTACTGTATCCCTCTGACCTTCTTTTAGACGATGAAACACAGAAATTGCATCGGAATTAAACACAAATACACAATGCCAAATTAAGTACAAGAAAACTGACTCTTCTTACTGTCCATGTTTTGAACCAATCCTGTGACACTAGTTATAGATTCCGATGCTTCACTTCAGGTTTAGTGTATCCCTCTGACCTTCGTATTGACGATGAAACACAGAAATTGCATCGGAATTAAATACAATAGGCACAATGCCGACTTAAGTACAAGAAAACTGACTCTTCTTACTGTCTATGTTTTTAACCATTCCAGGGACACCAGTTATAGATTCCGATGCTTCACTTCAGGTTTACTGTATCCCTCTGACCTTCTTATTGACAATGAAACACAGAAATTGCATCGGAATTAAATACAAAAGGCACAATGCCGATTTAAGTACAAGAAAACTGACCCTTCTTACTGTCTGTTTTGAACCATTCCTGTGACATTAGTTACAGATTGTGATGCTTCACTTCAGGTTTACTGTATCCCTCTGACCTTCTTGTTGACGATGAAACACAGAAATTTGAATCGGAAATTAATACAGAGTTCACAATGCCGACATAAGAACGAGAAAACTGACTCTTCTAACTGTCTATGTTTTGAACCATTCCTGCAACACTACTTATAGATTCCGATGCTTCACTTCAGGTTTACTGTATCCCTCTGACCTTCTTATTGACGATGAAACACAGAAATTGCATCGGAATTAAATACAAAAGGGACAATGCCGACTTAAGTACAAGTAACTTACTATTCTTACTGTCTGTTTTGAACCATTCCTGTGACACTAGTTATAGATTCCGATGCTTCACTTCAGGTTTACTGTATCGCTCTACCTTCTTATTGACGATGAAACACAGAAATTGCATCGGAACTAAATACAAAAGGGACAATGCCGACTTAAGTACAAGAAGACTGACTCTTCTTACTGTCTATGTTTTGAATCTTTCCTGTGACACTAGTTACAGATTCCGATGCTTCACTTCAGGTTTACTTTATCCCTCTGACCTTCTTATAGACGATGAAACACAGAAATTGCATCGGAATTAAACACAAATACACAATGCCGAATTAAGTACAAGAAAACTGACTCTTCTTACTGTCCATGTTTTGAACCAATCCTGTGACACTAGTTATAGATTCCGATGCTTCACTTCAGGTTTAGTGTATCCCTCTGACCTTCGTATTGACGATGAAACACAGAAATTGCATCGGAATTAAATACAATAGGCACAATGCCGACTTAAGTACAAGAAAACTGACTCTTCTTACTGTCTATGCTTTGAACCATTCCTGTGACACTAGTTATAGATTCCGATGATTCACTTCAGGTTTACTGTATCCCTCTGACCTTCTTATTGACGATGAAACACAGAAAAAGCATCGGAATTAAATACAATAGGCACAATGCCGACTTAAGTTCAAGAAGACTGACTCTTCTTACTGTCTATGTTTTGAACCATTCCTGTGACACTAGTTATAGATTCCGATGCTTCATTTCAGGTTTACTATAGACCTGTGATCTTCTTGTTGACGATGAAACACAGAAATTGAACCGGAATTAAATACAAAGGGCACAATGCCGACTTATGTACAAGAAAACTGACTCTTCTTACTGTGTATGTTTTGAACCATTCCTGTGACACTACTTATAGATTCAAATTCTTCACTTCAGGTTTACTGTATCCCTCTGACCTTCTTATTGACGATGAAACACAGAAATTGCATCGGAATTAAATACAAAAGGCACAATGCCGACTTAAGTACAAGTAAACTGACTCTTCTTACTGTCTATGATTTCAACCATTCCTGTGACACTAGTTATTGATTCCGATGCTTCACTTCAGGTTTACTCTATCCCTCTGACCTTCTTATTGACGATGAAACACAGATATTGCATCGGAACTAAATACAAAAGGCACAATGCCGACTTAAGTACAAGAAAACTGACTCTTCTTACTGTCTATGTTTTGAACCATTCCTGTTGCACTAGTTATAGATTCCGATACTACACTTCAGGTTTACTGTATCCCTCTGACCTTCTTATAGACGATGAAACACAGAAATTGCATCGGAATTGAATACAAAATGCACAATGCCGACTTAAGTACAAGAAAACTGACTCTTCTTACTGTCTATGTTTTGAACTATACCTGCGACACTAGTTATAGTTTCCGATGCTTCACTTCAGGTTTACTGTATCCCTCTGACCATCTTATTGACGATGAAACACAGAAATTGCATCAGAATTCAATACAAAAGGCACAACGCCGAGTCAAGTACAAGAAGACTGGGTCTTCTTACTTTATACGATTTGAACAGTTGCTGTGGGACCGGTTTTAGATTCCGTAGCTTCACTTCAGGTTTACTGTATCCCTTGGACCTTCTTATTGACGACGAAACACAGAAATTGAATCGGAAATACATACAAAAGGCACAATGCCGACCTAAGTACAAGAAAACTGACTCTTCTTACTGTCTATGTTTTGAACCATTCCTGTGACACTAGTTATAGATTCCGATACTACACTTCAGGTTTACTGTATCCCTCTGACCTTCTTATAGACGATGAAACACAGAAATTGCATCGGAATGGAATACAAAATGCACAATGCCGACTTAAGTACAAGAAAACTGACTCTTCTTACTGCCTATGATTTGAAGCATTCCTGTGACAATAGTTATAGTTTCCGATGCTTCAGTTCAGGTTTACTGTATCCCTCTGACCTTCTTACTGACGATGAAACACAGAATTTGCATCGGAATTAAATTCGAAAGGCACAATGCCGACTCAAGTAGAAGAAGACCGGCTCTTCTTACTGTCTATGTTTTGAATCATTCATGTGACACTAGTCATAGATTCCGATGCTTCACTTCAGGTTCACTGTATCCCTCTAACCTCCTTAATGACGATGAAACATAGAAATGTCATCGGAATTAATTACAAAAGGCACAATGCCGACTCAAGTACAAGAAGGCTGGCTCATCTTACTGTCTATGTTTTGAACCATTCCTGTGACACTAGTTATAGATTCCGTTACTTCACATCAGGTTTACTGTATCCCTCTGACCTTCTTATTGACGATGAAACACAGAAATTGCATCGGAATTAGATACTAAAGGCACAATGCCAACTTAAGAACAAGAAAACGGACTCTTCTTACTGTCTATGTTTTGAACCACTCCTGTGACACTAGTTATAGATTCCGATGCTTCACTTCAGGTTAACTGTATCCCTCTGACCTTCTTATTGACGAGGAAAAACACAGAAATAGCATCAGAATTAAATAGAAAAGGCACAATGGCGATTTAAGTACAAGAAAACTGACTCTTCTTAATGTCTATGTTTTGAACCATTCCTGTGGCACTAGTTATAGATTCCGATGCTTCACTTCAGGTTTACTGTATCCCTCTGACCTTCTTAATGACGATGAAACATAGAAATGTCATCGGAATTAATTACAAAAGGCACAATGCCGACTCAAGTTCAAGAAGGCTGGCTCATCTTACTATCTATGTTTTGGACCATTCCTGTGACACTAGTTATAGATTCCGTTACTTTACTTCAGGTTTACTGTATCCCTCTGACCTTCATATTGACGATGAGACACAGAAATTGCATCTGAATTAGATACTAAAGGCACAATGCCAACTTAAGAACAAGAGAACTGACTCTTCTTACTGTCTATGTTTTGAACCACTCCTGTGACACTAGTTATAGATTCCGATACTTCACTTCAGGTTAACTGTATCCCTCTGACCTTCTTATTGACGTTGAAAAACACAGAAATAGCATCGGAATTAAATACAAAAGGCACAATGGCGATTTAAGTACAAGAAAACTGACTCTTCTTAATGTCTATGTTTTGAACCATTCCTGTGACACTAGTTATAGATTCCGATGCTTCACTTCAGGTTCACTGTATCCCTCTAACCTCCTTATTGTCGATGAAACACAGAAATTGCATCGGAATTAAATACAAAAAGCACAATGCCGATTTAAGTACAAGAAAACTGACTCTTCTTACTGCCTATGTTTTGAACCATTCCTGTGACACTAGTTGTAGATTCCGATGCTTCACTTCAGGTTTACTGTATCCCTCTGACCTTCTTATTTACGATGAAACACAGAAATTGCATCGGAATAAATTACAAAAGGCACAATGCCGACTTAAGTACAAGAAAACTGACTCTTGTTACTGTCTATGTTTTGAAGCATTTCTGTGACACTAGTTATAGATTCCGATGCTTTACTTCAGGTTTACTGTATCCCCCTGACCTTCTTCTTGACGATGAAACACAGAAATTGAATCGGAATTAAATACAAAAATCACAATGCCGACTTAAGTACAAGAAAACTGACTCTTCTTACTGTCTATGTTTTGAACCATTCCTGTGACACTAGTTATAGATTCCGATGCTTCATTTCAGGTTTACTGTATCCCTCTGACCTTCTTATTGACGATGAAACACAGAAATTGCATCGGATTTAAATACAGAAGTCAGAATGCCGACTCAAGTACAAGAAGACCGGCTCTTCTTACTGTCTATGATTTGAACAATTCCTGTGACACTACTTATAGATTCCGATGCTTCATTTCAGGTTTACTGTATCCCTCTGACGTTCTTATTGACGATGAAACACAGAAATTGCATCGGAATTAAATACAAAAGGCACAATGCCGACTCAAGTACAAGAAGACCGGCTCTTCTTACTGTCTGTTTTGAACCATTCCTGTGACACTAGTTATAGATTCCGTTGCTTCACTTCAGGTTTACGGTATCCCTCTGACTTTCTTGTTGACGATGAAACACAGAAATTGCATCGGAATTAAATACAAAGGGCACAATGCCGACTTAAGTACAAGAAAACTGACTCTTCTTACTATCAATGTTTTGAACCATTCCTGTAACACTACTTATAGATTCCGATGCTTCACTTCAGGTTTACTGTATCCCTCTGACCTTCTTATTGACGATGAAACACAGAAATTGCATCGGAATTAAATACAAAAGGCACAGTGCCGACTTAAGTACAAGTAACTTACTCTACTTACTGTCTATATTTTGAACCATTCCTGTGACACTAGTTATAGATTCCGATGCTTCACTTCAGGTTTACTGTATCCCTCTGACTTTCTTATTGACGATGAAACACAGAAATTGCATCCGAACTAAATACAAAAGCCTCAATGCCGACTTAAGTACAAGAAGACTGACTCTTGTCACTGTCTATGATTTGAAACTTTCCTGTGACACTAGTTACAGATTCCGATGCTTCACTTCAGGTTTACTGTATCCCTCTGACCTTCTTATTGACGATGAAACACAGAAATTGCATCGGAATTAAATACAAAAGGCTCAATGCCGACTTAAGTACAAGAAAACTGACTCTTCTTACTGTCTATGATTTGAACCATTCCTGTGACACTAGTTATAGTTTCCATTGCTTCACTTCAGGTTTACTGTATCCCTCTGACCTTCTTATTGACGATGAAACACAGAAATTGCATCGGAATTAAATACAAAAGGCCCAATGCCAACTTGAGGACAAGAAAACCGACACTTCTTACTGTCTATGTTTTGAACCATTACTTTGACACTAGTTATAAATTCCGATGCCTCACTTCAGGTTTACTGTATCCCCCTGACCTTCCTGTTGACGATAAAACACAGAAATAGCATCGGAATTAAATACAAAAGGCACAATGCCGATTTAAGTACTAGAAAACTGACTCTTCTTACTGTCTATGTTTTGAACCATTCGTGTGACATTAGTTACAGATTCTGATGCTTCACTTCAGGTTTACTGTATCCCTGTGACCTTCTTGTTGACGATGAAACATAGAAATTGCATCGGAATTAAATACAAAGGCACAATGCCAACTTAAGTACAAGAAATCTGACTCTTCTTACTGTCTATGTTTTGAAACCATTCCTGTGATACTACTTATAGATTCCGATGCCTCACTTCAGGTTTACTGTATCCCTCGGACCTTCTTATTGACGATGAAACACAGAAATTGCATGGGAATGATATACAAAAGGCACAATGCCGACTCAAATACAATAAGACTGGCTCTTCTTACTGTCTATGTTTTTAACCACTCCTGTGAGACCAGTTTTAGATTCCGATGCTTGACTTCAGGTTTACTGTATCCCTTGGACGTTCTTATTGACGACGAATCACAGGAATTGCATCGGAATTAAATAGAAAAGGCACAATCCCAACTTAAGAACAAGAAAACCTACTCATCTTACTGTCTATGTTTTGAACCATTCCTGTGACACTAGTTATAGATTCCGATGCTTCACTTCAGGTTTAGTGTATCCCTCTGACCTTCTTATTGACGATGACACACAGAAATTGCAATCGGAACTAAATACAAATAGCACAATGCCGACCAAGTACAAGAAGACTGGCTCTTCTTACTGTCAATGTTTTGAAACTTTCCTATGAGACCGCTTTTAGATTCCGATGCTTCACTTCAGGTTTACTGTATCCCTTGGCCCTTCTTATTGACGACGAAACACAGAAATTGCGTCGGAATTAAATAGAAAAGGCACAATGCCGACTTAAGTACAAGAAAACTGACTCTTCTTACTGTCTATGTTTTGAATCATTCCTGTGACACTAGTTATAGATCCCGATGCATCACTTCAGGTTTACTGTATCCCTCTGACCTTCTTATTGACGATGAAACACAGAAATTGCATCGGAATTAAATACAAAAAGCACAATGCCGACTTAAGTACAAGAAAACTGACTCTTCTTACCGTCTATGTTTTCAGCCATTCCTGTGACACTAGTTGTAGATTCCGATGCTTCACTTCAGGCTTACTGTATCCCTCTGACCTTCTTATTGACGATGAAACACAGAAATTGCATCGGAATTAATTACAAAAGGCACCATGCCGACTTAAGTACAAGAAAACGGACTCTTCTTACCGTCTATGTTTTGAACCATTCCTGTGACACTAGTTATAGATTCCGATGCTTCACGTCAGGTTTACTGTATACCTCTGACTTTCTTAATGACGATGAAACACAGAAATCGCATCGGACTTAAATACAAAAAGCACAATGCCGACTCAAGTACAAGCAGACCAGCTGTTCTTACTGTCTATGTTTTGAACCATTCCTGTGACACTAGTTGAAGATTCCGGTGCTTCACTTCAGGTTCACTGTATCCCTCTAACCTCCTTATTGACGATGAAACACAGAAATGGCATCGGAAATAAATACAAAAGGCACATTGCCGACTTAAGTACAAGAAAACTGTCTCTTCTTACTGTTTATGCTTTGAACCATACCTGTGACACTAGTTGTAGATTCCGACGCTTCACTTCAGGTTTACTGTATCCCTCTGACCTTCTTACTTACGATTAAACACAGAAATTGCATCGGAATAAATTACAAAAGGCACAATGCCGACTTAAGTACAAGAAAACTTACTCTTCTTACTGTCAATGATTTCAACCATTCCTGTGACACTTGTTATAGATTCCGATACTACACTTCAGGGTTACTGTATCCATCTGACCTACGTATTGACGATGAAACACAGAAATTGCATCGGAATTAAATACAAAAGGCACAATGCCGACTGAAGTATAAGAAAACTGACTCTTCTTACTGTCTATGATTTGAAGGATTCCTGTGACACCAGTTATAGATTCCGATCCTTCACTTCAGTTTTATTGTATCCCTCTGACCTTCTTATTGACGATGAAACACAGAAATTGCATCGGAATTAAATACAAAAGGCACAATGCCTATTTAAGTACAAGAAAACTGACTCTTCTTACTGTCTATGTTTTGAACCATTCCTGTGACATTAGTTACAGATTCTGATGCTTCACTTCAGGTTTACTGTATCCCTGTGACCTTCTTGTTGACGATGAAACATAGAAATTGCATCGGAATTAAATACAAAGGGCACAATGCCGACTTAAGTACAAGAAATCTGACTCTTCTTACTGTCTATGTTTTGAACCATTCCTGTGACACTACTTATAGATTCCGATGCTTCACTTCAGGTTTACTGTATTCCTCGACCTTCTTATTGACGATGAAACACAGAAATTGCATGGGAATTATATACAAAAGGCACAATGCCGACTCAAGTACAAAAAGACTGGCTCTTCTTACAGTCTATGTTTTGAACCATTCCTGTGATACCAGTTTTAGATTCGATTCTTAACTTCAGGTATACTGTATCCCTTGGACCTTCTTATTGACGACGAATCACAGAAATTGCATCGGAATTAAATAGAAAAGGCACAATCCCAACTTAAGAACAAGAAAACTTACTCTTCTTACTGTCTATGTTTTGAACCATTCCTGTGACACTAGTTATAGATTCCGATGCTTCACTTCAGGTTTACTGTATCCCTCTGAACTTCTTATTGACGATGACACACAGAAATTGCATCGGAATTAAATACAAAAAGCACAATGCCGACTCAAGTACAAGAAGACTGGCTCTTCTTACTGTCTATGTTTTGAAACTTTCCTATGAGACCGGTTTTAGATTCCGATGCTTCACTTCAGGGTTTACTGTATCCCTTGGACCTCCTTATTGACGTCGAATTACAGAAATTGCATCGGAATTAAATAGAAAAGGCACAATCCCACCTTAAGAACAAGAAAACTTACTCTTCTTACTGTGTATGTTTTGAACCATTCCTGTGACACTAGTTATAGATTCCGATGCTTCACTTCAGGTTTAGTGTATCCCACTGACCTTCTTATTGACGATGACACACAGAATTTGCATCGGAATTAAATACAAAAGGCACAATGCCGACTTAAGTACAAGAAGACTGGCTCTTCTTACTGTCAATGTTTTGAAACTTTCCTATGAGACCAGTTTTAGATTCCGATGCTTCACTTCAGGTTTACTGTATCCCTTGGCCCTTCTTATTGACGACGAAACACAGAATTTGCATCGGAATTAAACAGAAAAGGCACAATGCCGACTTAAGTACAAGGAAACTGACTCATCTTACTGTCTAAGTTTTAAACCATTCCTGTGACACCAGTTTTAGATTCCGATGCTTCACTTCAGGTTTACTGTATCCCTTGGCCCTTCTTATTGACGACGAAACACAGAATTTGCATCGGAATTAAACAGAAAAGGCACAATGCCGACTTAAGTACAAGGAAACTGACTCATCTTACTGTCTAAGTTTTAAACCATTCCTGTGACACTAGTTATAGATCCCGATGCATCACTTCAGGTTTACTGTATTCCTCTGACCTTCTTATTGACGATGAAACACTGAAAATGAATCGGAATTAAATACAAAAGGCATAATGCCGACTTAAGTACAAGAAAACTGACTCTTCTTACTGTCTATGTTTTGAACCGCTCCTGTGACACTAGTTATAGATTCCGATGCCTCACTTCAAGTTTACTGTATCCCTCTGACCGTGTTATTGACGTTGAAACACAGAAATTGCATCGGAATTAAATACAAAAGGCACAATGCCGACTTAAGTACAAGAAAACTGACTCTTCTTACCGTCTATGTTTTGAGCCATTCCTGTGACACTAGTTGTAGATTCCGATGCTTCACTTCAGGTTTACTGTATCCCTCTGACCTTCTTATTGACGATGAAACACAGAAATTGCATCGGAATTAATTACAAAAGGCACCATGCCGACTTAAGTACAAGAAAACGGACTCTCCTTACTGTCTATGTTTTGAACCATTCCTGTGACACTAGTTATAGATTCCGATGCTTCACGTCAGGTTTACTGTATACCTCTGACTTTCTTATTGACGATGAAACACAGAAATCGCATCGGAATTAAATACAAAAAGCACAATGCCGACTCAAGTACAAGCAGACCGGCTCTTCTTACTGTCTATGATTTGAACCATTCCTGTGACACTAGTTATAGATTCCGATGCTTCATTTCAGGTTCACTGTATCCCTCTAACCTCCTTATGACGATGAAACACAGAAATGGCATCGGAAATAAATACAAAAGGCACATTGCCGACTTAAGTACAAGAAAACTGACTCTTCATACTGTTTATGTTTTGAACCATACCTGTGACACTAGTTGTAGATTCCGACGCTTCACTTCAGGTTTACTGTATCCCTCTGACCTTCTTACTTACGATAAAACACAGAAATTGCATCGGAATAAATTACAAAAGGCACAATGCCGACTTAAGTACAAGAAAACTGACTCTTCTTACTGTCTATGATTTCAACCATTCCTGTGACACTAGTTATAGATTCCGATACTACACTTCAGGGTTACTGTATCCATCTGACCTTCGTATTGACGATGAAACACAGAAATTGCATCGGAATTAAATACAAAAGGCACAATGCCGTCTGAAGTATAAGAAAACTGACTCTTCTTACTGTCTATGATTTGAAGGATTCCTGTGACACTAGTTATAGATTCCGATCCTTCACTTCAGTTTTACTGTATCCCTCTGACCTTCTAATTGACGATGAAACACAGAAATTGGATCGGAATTAAATACAAAAGGCACAATGCCTATTTAAGTACAAGAAAACTGACTCTTCTTACTGTCTATGTTTTGAACCATTCCTGTGACATTAGTTACAGATTCTGATACTTCACTTCAGGTTTACTGTATCCCTGTGACCTTCTTGTTGACGATGAAACATAGAAATTGCATCGGAATTAAATACAAAGGGCACAATGCCGACTTAAGTACAAGATATCTGACTCTTCTTACTGTCTATGTTTTGAACCATTCCTGTGACACTACTTATAGATTCCGATGCTTCACTTCAGGTTTACTGTATCCCTTTGACCTTCTTATTGACGACGAAACACAGAAATTGCATCGGACTTAATTACAAAAATCACAATGCCGACTTAAGTACATGAAAACTGACTCTTCTTACTGTCTATGTTTTGAACCATTCCTGTGACACTAGTTACAGATGCCGATGCTCTTCACGTCAGGTTTACTGTATACCTCTGACTTTCTTATTGACGATGAAACACAGAAATCGCATCGGAATTAAATACAAAAGGCACAATGCCGACTCAAGTACAAGCAGACCGGCTCTTCTTACTGTCTATGTTTTGAACCATTCCTGTGACACTAGTTATAGATTCCGATGCTTCACTTCAGGTTCACTGTATCCCTCTAACCTCCTTATTGACGATGAACCACAGAAATGGCATCGGAAATAAATACAAAAGGCACATTGCCGACTTAAGTACAAGAAAACTAACTCTTCTTACTGTCTATGTTTTGAACCATACCTGTGACACTAGTTGTAGATTCCGACGCTTCACTTCAGGCTTACTGTATCCCTCTGACCTTCTTACTTACGATTAAACACAGAAATTGCATCGGAATAAATTACAAAAGGCACAATGCCGACTTAAGTAAGAGAAAACTGACTCTTCTTACTGTCTATGATTTCAAACATTCCTGTGACACTAGTTTTAGATTCCGATACTACACTTCTGGGTTACTGTATCCCTCTGACCTTCGTATTGACGATGAAACACAGAAATTGCATCGGAATTAAATACAAAAGGCACAATGCCGACTGAAGTATAAGAAAACTGACTCTTCTTACTGTCTATGATTTGAAGGATTCCTGTGACACTAGTTATAGATTCCGATCCTTCACTTAAGTTTTACTGTATCCCTCTGACCTTCTTAATGACGATGAAACACAGAAATTGCAGCGGAATTAAATACAAAAGGCACAATGCCGATTTAAGTACAAGAAAACTGACTCTTCATACTGTCTATGTTTTGAACCATTCCTGTGACATTAGTTACAGATTCTGATGCTTCACTTCAGGTTTACTGTATTCCTGTGACCTTCTTGTTGACGATGAATCAGAGAAATTGCATCGGAATTAAATACATAGGGCACAATGCCGACTTAAGTACAAGAAATCTGACTCTTCTTACTGTCTATGTTTTGAACCATTCCTGTGACACTACTTAGAGATTCCGATGCTTCACTTCAGGTTTACTGTATTCCTCGGACCATCTTATTGACGATGAAACACAGAAATTGCATGGGAATTATATACAAAAGGCACAATGCCGACTCAAGTACAAGCAGACCGGCTCTTCTTACTGTCTATGTTTTGAACCATTCCTGTGACACTAGTTATAGATTCCGATGCTTCACTTCAGGTTCACTGTATTCCTCTAACCTCCTTATTGACGATGAACCACAGAAATGGCATCGGAAATAAATACAAAAGGCACATTGCCGACTTAAGTACAAGAAAACTAACTCTTCTTACTGTCTATGTTTTGAACCATACCTGTGACACTAGTTGTAGATTCCGACGCTTCACTTCAGGCTTACTGTATCCCTCTGACCTTCTTACTTACGATTAAACACAGAAATTGCATCGGAATAAATTACAAAAGGCACAATGCCGACTTAAGTAAGAGAAAACTGACTCTTCTTACTGTCTATGATTTCAAACATTCCTGTGACACTAGTTTTAGATTCCGATACTACACTTCTGGGTTACTGTATCCCTCTGACCTTCGTATTGACGATGAAACACAGAAATTGCATCGGAATTAAATACAAAAGGCACAATGCCGACTGAAGTATAAGAAAACTGACTCTTCTTACTGTCTATGATTTGAAGGATTCCTGTGACACTAGTTATAGATTCCGATCCTTCACTTCAGTTTTACTGTATCCCTCTGACCTTCTTAATGACGATGAAACACAGAAATTGCAGCGGAATTAAATACAAAAGGCACAATGCCGATTTAAGTACAAGAAAACTGACTCTTCTTACTGTCTATGTTTTGAACCATTCCTGTGACATTAGTTACAGATTCTGATGCTTCACTTCAGGTTTACTGTATTCCTGTGACCTTCTTGTTGACGATGAATCAGAGAAATTGCATCGGAATTAAATACATAGGGCACAATGCCGACTTAAGTACAAGACATCTGACTCTTCTTATTGTCTATGTTTTGAACCATTCCTGTGACACTACTTAGAGATTCCGATGCTTCACTTCAGGTTTACTGTATTCCTCGGACCATCTTATTGACGATGAAACACAGAAATTGCATGGGAATTATATACAAAAGGCACAATGCCGACTCAAGTACAAGAAGACTGGCTCTTCTTACTGTCCATGTTTGAACCATTCCTGTGAGACCAGTTTTAGATTCCGATGCTTAACTTCAGGTTTACTGTATCCCTTGGACCTTCTTATTGACGACGAATCACAGAAATTGCATCGGAATTAAATAGAAAAGGCACAATCCCAACTTAAGAACAAGAAAACTTACTCTTCTTACTGTCTATGTTTTGAACCATTCCTGTGACACTAGTTATAGATTCCTATGCTTCACTTCAGGTTTACTGTATCCCTCTGACCTTCTTATTGACGATGACACACAGAAATTGCATCGGAATAAAATACAAAAGGCACAATGCCGACTCAAGTACAAGAAGAGTGGCTCTTCTTACTGTCTATGTTTTGAAACTTTCCTATGAGACCGGTTTTAGATTCCGATGCTTCACTTCAGGTTTACTGTATCCCTTGGCCCTTCTTATTGACGATGAAACACAGAAATTGCATCGGACTTAATTACAAAAATCACAATGCCGACTTAAGTACAAGAAAACGGACTCTTCTTACTGTCTATGATTTGAACCATTCCTGTGACACTAGTTATAGATTCCGATGCTTCACGTCAGGTTTACTGTATATCTCTGACTCTCTTATTGACGATGAAACACAGAAATCGCACCGGAATTAAATACAAAAGGCACAATGCCGACTCAAGTACAAGCAGACCGGCTCTTCATACTGTCTATGTTTTGAACCATTCCTGTGACACTAATTATAGATTCCGATGCTTCACTTCAGGTTCACTGTATCCCTCTAACCTCGTTGTTGACGATGAAACACAGAAATGGCATCGGAAATAAATACAAAATTCACATTGCCGACTTAAGTACAAGAAAACTGACTCTTCTTACTGTCTATGTTTTGAACCATATCTCTGACACTAGTTGTAGATTCCGACGCTTCACTTCAGGTTTACTGTATCCTCTGACCTTCTTACTTACGATGAAACACAGAAATTGCATCGGAATAAATTACAAAAGGCCCAATGCCGACTTAAGTACAAGAAAACTGACTCTTCTTACTGTCTATGTTTTCAACTATTCCTGTGACACTAGTTATAGATTCCGATACTACACCTCACGGTTACTGTATCCCTCTGACCTTCGTATTAACGATGAAACACAGAAATTGCATCGGAATTAAATACAAAAGGCACAATGCCGACTGAAGTATAAGAAAACTGACTCTTCTTACTGTCTATGATTTGAAGGATTCCTGTGACACTAGTTATTGATTCCGATCCTTCACTTCAGTTTTACTGTATCATTCTGACCTTCTTATTGACGATGAAACACAGAAATTGCATCGGAATTCAATACAAAAGGCACAATGCCGACCCAAGTACAAGAAGACATGCTCTTCTTACTGTCTACGTTTAGAACCTTTTCTGTGAGACCGGTTTTAGATTCCGTAGCTTCACTTCAGGTTTGCTGTATCCCTTGGACCTTCTTATTGACGACGAAACACAGAAATGGCATCGGAAATACATGCAAAAGGCACAAAGCCTACCTAAGTACAAGAAAACAGACACTTCTTACTGTCTATGTTTTGAACTATTCCTGTGACACTAGTATAGATTCCGATGCTTCACTTCAGGTGTACTGTATTCCTCTGACCTTCTTATTGACGAAGAAGCACAGAAATTTCATCGGAATTAAATACAAAAGGCACAATGCCGACTTAAGTACAAGAAAACTGACTCTTGTTACTGTCTATGTTTTGAAGCATTTCTGTGACACTAGTTATAGATTCCGATGCTTTACTTCAGGTTTACTGTATCCCTCTGACCCTCTTATTGACGAAGAAACACAGAAATTGCATCGGACTTAATTACAAAAATCACAATGCCGACTTAAGTACAAGAAAACGGACTCTTCTTATTGTCTATGTTTTGAACCATTCCTGTGACACTAGTTATAGATTCCAATGCTTCACGTCAGGTTTACTGTATATCTCTGACTCTCTTATTGACGATGAAACACAGAAATCGCACCGGAATTAAATACAAACGGCACAGTGCCGACCCAAGTACAAGCAGACCGGCTCTTCTTACTGTCTATATTTTGAACCATTCCTGTGACACTAGTTATAGATCCGATGCTTCAATTCAGGTTCACTGTATCCCTCTAACCTCTTTATTGACGATGAAACACAGAAATGGCATCGGAAATAAATACAAAAGGCACAATGCCGATTTAAGTACAAGAAAACTGACTCTTCTTACTGTCTATGTTTTGAACCATTCCTGTGACATTAGTTACAGATTCTGATGCTTCACTTCAGGTTTACTGTATTCCTGTGACCTTCTTGTTGACGATGAATCAGAGAAATTGCATCGGAATTAAATACATAGGGCACAATGCCGACTTAAGTACAAGAAATCTGACTCTTCTTATTGTCTATGTTTTGAACCATTCCTGTGACACTACTTAGAGATTCCGATGCTTCACTTCAGGTTTACTGTATTCCTCGGACCATCTTATTGACGATGAAACACAGAAATTGCATGGGAATTATATACAAAAGGCACAATGCCGACTCAAGTACAAGAAGACTGGCTCTTCTTACTGTCCATGTTTGAACCATTCCTGTGAGACCAGTTTTAGATTCCGATGCTTAACTTCAGGTTTACTGTATCCCTTGGACCTTCTTATTGACGACGAATCACAGAAATTGCATCGGAATTAAATAGAAAAGGCACAATCCCAACTTAAGAACAAGAAAACTTACTCTTCTTACTGTCTATGTTTTGAACCATTCCTGTGACACTAGTTATAGATTCCTATGCTTCACTTCAGGTTTACTGTATCCCTCTGACCTTCTTATTGACGATGACACACAGAAATTGCATCGGAATAAAATACAAAAGGCACAATGCCGACTCAAGTACAAGAAGAGTGGCTCTTCTTACTGTCTATGTTTTGAAACTTTCCTATGAGACCGGTTTTAGATTCCGATGCTTCACTTCAGGTTTACTGTATCCCTTGGCCCTTCTTATTGACGATGAAACACAGAAATTGCATCGGACTTAATTACAAAAATCACAATGCCGACTTAAGTACAAGAAAACGGACTCTTCTTACTGTCTATGATTTGAACCATTCCTGTGACACTAGTTATAGATTCCGATGCTTCACGTCAGGTTTACTGTATATCTCTGACTCTCTTATTGACGATGAAACACAGAAATCGCACCGGAATTAAATACAAAAGGCACAATGCCGACTCAAGTACAAGCAGACCGGCTCTTCATACTGTCTATGTTTTGAACCATTCCTGTGACACTAATTATAGATTCCGATGCTTCACTTCAGGTTCACTGTATCCCTCTAACCTCGTTGTTGACGATGAAACACAGAAATGGCATCGGAAATAAATACAAAATTCACATTGCCGACTTAAGTACAAGAAAACTGACTCTTCTTACTGTCTATGTTTTGAACCATATCTCTGACACTAGTTGTAGATTCCGACGCTTCACTTCAGGTTTACTGTATCCTCTGACCTTCTTACTTACGATGAAACACAGAAATTGCATCGGAATAAATTACAAAAGGCCCAATGCCGACTTAAGTACAAGAAAACTGACTCTTCTTACTGTCTATGTTTTCAACTATTCCTGTGACACTAGTTATAGATTCCGATACTACACCTCACGGTTACTGTATCCCTCTGACCTTCGTATTAACGATGAAACACAGAAATTGCATCGGAATTAAATACAAAAGGCACAATGCCGACTGAAGTATAAGAAAACTGACTCTTCTTACTGTCTATGATTTGAAGGATTCCTGTGACACTAGTTATTGATTCCGATCCTTCACTTCAGTTTTACTGTATCATTCTGACCTTCTTATTGACGATGAAACACAGAAATTGCATCGGAATTCAATACAAAAGGCACAATGCCGACCCAAGTACAAGAAGACATGCTCTTCTTACTGTCTACGTTTAGAACCTTTTCTGTGAGACCGGTTTTAGATTCCGTAGCTTCACTTCAGGTTTGCTGTATCCCTTGGACCTTCTTATTGACGACGAAACACAGAAATGGCATCGGAAATACATACAAAAGGCACAAAGCCGACCTAAGTACAAGAAAACAGACACTTCTTACTGTCTATGTTTTGAACTATTCCTGTGACACTAGTATAGATTCCGATGCTTCACTTCAGGTTTACTGTATTCCTCTGACCTTCTTATTGACGAAGAAGCACAGAAATTGCATCGGAACTAAATACAAAAGGCACAATGCCGACTTAAGTACAAGAAAACTGACTCTTCTTACTGTCTATGATTTGAACCATTCCTGTGACACTAGTTATAGATTCCGATGCTTCACTTCAGGTTTGCTGTATCCCTCTGACCTTCTTATTGACGAAGAAACACAGAAATTGAATCGGAATTAAATAGAAAAGGCACAATGCCGACTAAAGTACAAGAAAACTGTCTCTTCTTACAGTCTATGTTTTGAACCAATCCCGTGACAATAGTTATAGATTCCGATGCTTCACATCAGGTTTACTGTATCCCTCTGACCTTCTTATTGACGATGAAACACAGAAATTGCATCGGACTTAATTACAAAAATCACAATGCCGACTTAAGTACATGAAAACGGACTCTTCTTACTGTCTATGTTTTGAACCATTCCTGTGACACTAGTTACAGATGCCGATGCTTCACGTCAGGTTTACTGTATACCTCTGACTTTCTTATTGACGATGAAACACAGAAATCGCATCGGATTTAAATACAAAAGGCACAATGCCGACTCAAGTACAAGCAGACCGGCTCTTCTTACTGTCTATGTTTTGAACCATTCCTGTGACACTAGTTACAGATTCCGATGCTTCACTTCAGGTTCACTGTATCCCTCTAACCTCCTTATTGACGATGAACCACAGAAATGGCATCGGAAATAAATACAAAAGGCACATTGCCGACTTAAGTACAAGAAAACTAACTCTTCTTACTGTCTATGTTTTGAACCATACCTGTGACACTAGTTGTAGATTCCGACGCTTCACTTCAGGCTTACTGTATCCCTCTGACCTTCTTACCTACGATTAAACACAGAAATTGCATCGGAATAAATTACAAAAGGCACAATGCCGACTTAAGTAAGAGAAAACTGACTCTTCTTACTGTCTATGATTTCAAACATTCCTGTGACACTAGTTTTAGATTCCGATACTACACTTCTGGGTTACTGTATCCCTCTGACCTTCGTATTGACGATGAAACACAGAAATTGCATCGGAATTAAATACAAAAGGCACAATGCCGACTGAAGTATAAGAAAACTGACTCTTCTTACTGTCTATGATTTGAAGGATTCCTGTGACACTAGTTATTGATTCCGATCCTTCACTTCAGTTTTACTGTATCATTCTGACCTTCTTATTGACGATGAAACACAGAAATTGCATCGGAATTCAATACAAAAGGCACAATGCCGACCCAAGTACAAGAAGACATGCTCTTCTTACTGTCTACGTTTAGAACCTTTTCTGTGAGACCGGTTTTAGATTCCGTAGCTTCACTTCAGGTTTGCTGTATCCCTTGGACCTTCTTATTGACGACGAAACACAGAAATGGCATCGGAATTCAATACAAAAGGCACAAAGCCGACCTAAGTACAAGAAAACAGACACTTCTTACTGTCTATGTTTTGAACTATTCCTGTGACACTAGTATAGATTCCGATGCTTCACTTCAGGTTTACTGTATTCCTCTGACCTTCTTATTGACGAAGAAGCACAGAAATTTCATCGGAATTAAATACAAAAAGCACAATGCCGACTTAAGTACAAGAAAACTGACTCTTGTTACTGTCTATGTTTTGAAGCATTTCTGTGACACTAGTTATAGATTCCGATGCTTTACTTCAGGTTTACTGTATCCCTCTGACCTTCTTATTGACGAAGAAACACAGAAATTGCATCGGACTTAATTACAAAAATCACAATGCCGACTTAAGTACAAGAAAACGGACTCTTCTTATTGTCTATGTTTTGAACCATTCCTGTGACACTAGTTATAGATTCCAATGCTTCACGTCAGGTTTACTGTATATCTCTGACTCTCTTATTGACGATGAAACACAGAAATCGCACCGGAATTAAATACAAACGGCACAGTGCCGACTCAAGTACAAGCAGACCGGCTCTTCTTACTGTCTATATTTTGAACCATTCCTGTGACACTAGTTATAGATCCGATGCTTCAATTCAGGTTCACTGTATCCCTCTAACCTCTTTATTGACGATGAAACACAGAAATGGCATCAGAAATAAATACAAAATTCACATTGCCGACTTAAGTACAAGAAAACTGACTCTTCTTACTGTCTATGTTTTGAACCATACCTCTGACACTAGTTGTAGATTCCGACGCTTCACTTCAGGTTTACTGTATCCCTCTGACCTTCTTATTGACGATGAAACACAGAAATTGCATCGGAACTAAATACAAAAGGCACAATGCCGACTTAAGTACAAGAAAACTGACTCATCTTACTGTCTATGATTTGAACCATTCCTGTGACACTAGTTATAGATTCCGATGCTTCACTTCAGGTTTGCTGTATCCCTCTGACCTTCTTATTGACGAAGAAACACAGAAATTGAATCGGAATTAAATAGAAAAGGCACAATGCCGACTAAAGTACAAGAAAACTGTCTCTTCTTACAGTCTATGTTTTGAACCAATCCCGTGACAATAGTTATAGATTCCGATGCTTCACATCAGGTTTACTGTATCCCTCTGACCTTCTTATTGACGATGAAACACAGAAATTGCATCGGACTTAATTACAAAAATCACAATGCCGACTTAAGTACATGAAAACGGACTCTTCTTACTGTCTATGTTCTGAACCATTCCTGTGACACTAGTTACAGATGCCGATGCTTCACGTCAGGTTTACTGTATACCTCTGACTTTCTTATTGACGATGAAACACAGAAATCGCATCGGAATTAAATACAAAAGGCACAATGCCGACTCAAGTACAAGCAGACCGGCTCTTCTTACTGTCTATGTTTTGAACCATTCCTGTGACACTAGTTATAGATTCCGATGCTTCACTTCAGGTTCACTGTATCCCTCTAACCTCCTTATTGACGATGAACCACAGAAATGGCATCGGAAATAAATACAAAAGGCACATTGCCGACTTAAGTACAAGAAAACTAACTCTTCTTACTGTCTATGTTTTGAACCATACCTGTGACACTAGTTGTAGATTCCGACGCTTCACTTCAGGCTTACTGTATCCCTCTGACCTTCTTACTTACGATTAAACACAGAAATTGCATCGGAATAAATTACAAAAGGCACAATGCCGACTTAAGTAAGAGAAAACTGACTCTTCTTACTGTCTATGATTTCAAACATTCCTGTGACACTAGTTTTAGATTCCGATACTACACTTCTGGGTTACTGTATCCCTCTGACCTTCGTATTGACGATGAAACACAGAAATTGCATCGGAATTAAATACAAAAGGCACAATGCCGACTGAAGTATAAGAAAACTGACTCTTCTTACTGTCTATGATTTGAAGGATTCCTGTGACACTAGTTATAGATTCCGATCCTTCACTTCAGTTTTACTGTATCCCTCTGACCTTCTTAATGACGATGAAACACAGAAATTGCAGCGGAATTAAATACAAAAGGCACAATGCCGATTTAAGTACAAGAAAACTGACTCTTCTTACTGTCTATGTTTTGAACCATTCCTGTGACATTAGTTACAGATTCTGATGCTTCACTTCAGGTTTACTGTATTCCTGTGACCTTCTTGTTGACGATGAATCAGAGAAATTGCATCGGAATTAAATACATAGGGCACAATGCCGACTTAAGTACAAGAAATCTGACTCTTCTTACTGTCTATGTTTTGAACCATTCCTGTGACACTATTTAGAGATTCCGATGCTTCACTTCAGGTTTACTGTATTCCTCGGACCATCTTATTGACGATGAAACACAGAAATTGCATGGGAATTATATACTAAAGGCACAATGCCGACTCAAGTACAAGAAGACTGGCTCTTCTTACTGTCCATGTTTGAACCATTCCTGTGAGACCAGTTTTAGATTCCGATGCTTAACTTCAGGTTTACTGTATCCCTTGGACCTTCTTATTGACGACGAATCACAGAAATTGCATCGGAATTAAATAGAAAAGGCACAATCCCAACTTAAGAACAAGAAAACTTACTCTTCTTACTGTCTATGTTTTGAACCATTCCTGTGACACTAGTTATAGATTCCTATGCTTCACTTCAGGTTTACTGTATCCCTCTGACCTTCTTATTGACGATGACACACAGAAATTGCATCGGAATAAAATACAAAAGGCACAATGCCGACTCAAGTACAAGAAGAGTGGCTCTTCTTACTGTCTATGTTTTGAAACTTTCCTATGAGACCGGTTTTAGATTCCGATGCTTCACTTCAGGTTTACTGTATCCCTTGGCCCTTCTTATTGACGATGAAACACAGAAATTGCATCGGACTTAATTACAAAAATGACAATGCCGACTTAAGTACAAGAAAACGGACTCTTCTTACTGTCTATGATTTGAACCATTCCTGTGACACTAGTTATAGATTCCGATGCTTCACGTCAGGTTTACTGTATATCTCTGACTCTCTTATTGACGATGAAACACAGAAATCGCACCGGAATTAAATACAAAAGGCACAATGCCGACTCAAGTACAAGCAGACCGGCTCTTCATACTGTCTATGTTTTGAACCATTCCTGTGACACTAATTATAGATTCCGATGCTTCACTTCAGGTTCACTGTATCCCTCTAACCTCGTTGTTGACGATGAAACACAGAAATGGCATCGGAAATAAATACAAAATTCACATTGCCGACTTAAGTACAAGAAAACTGACTCTTCTTACTGTCTATGTTTTGAACCATATCTCTGACACTAGTTGTAGATTCCGACGCTTCACTTCAGGTTTACTGTATCCTCTGACCTTCTTACTTACGATGAAACACAGAAATTGCATCGGAATAAATTACAAAAGGCCCAATGCCGACTTAAGTACAAGAAAACTGACTCTTCTTACTGTCTATGTTTTCAACTATTCCTGTGACACTAGTTATAGATTCCGATACTACACCTCACGGTTACTGTATCCCTCTGACCTTCGTATTAACGATGAAACACAGAAATTGCATCGGAATTAAATACAAAAGGCACAATGCCGACTGAAGTATAAGAAAACTGACTCTTCTTACTGTCTATGATTTGAAGGATTCCTGTGACACTAGTTATTGATTCCGATCCTTCACTTCAGTTTTACTGTATCATTCTGACCTTCTTATTGACGATGAAACACAGAAATTGCATCGGAATTCAATACAAAAGGCACAATGCCGACCCAAGTACAAGAAGACATGCTCTTCTTACTGTCTACGTTTAGAACCTTTTCTGCGAGACCGGTTTTAGATTCCGTAGCTTCACTTCAGGTTTGCTGTATCCCTTGGACCTTCTTATTGACGACGAAACACAGATATGGCATCGGAAATACATACAAAAGGCACAAAGCCGACCTAAGTACAAGAAAACAGACACTTCTTACTGTCTATGTTTTGAACTATTCCTGTGACACTAGTATAGATTCCGATGCTTCACTTCAGGTTTACTGTATTCCTCTGACCTTCTTATTGACGAAGAAGCACAGAAATTTCATCGGAATTAAATACAAAAGGCACAATGCCGACTTAAGTACAAGAAAACTGACTCTTGTTACTGTCTATGTTTTGAAGCATTTCTGTGACACTAGTTATAGATTCCGATGCTTTACTTCAGGTTTACTGTATCCCTCTGACCTTCTTATTGACGATGAAACACAGAAATTGCATCGGACTTAATTACAAAAATCACAATGCCGACTTAAGTACAAGAAAACGGACTCTTCTTATTGTCTATGTTTTGAACCATTCCTGTGACACTAGTTATAGATTCCAATGCTTCACGTCAGGTTTACTGTATATCTCTGACTCTCTTATAGACGATGAAACACAGAAATCGCACCGGAATTAAATACAAACGGCACAGTGCCGACTCAAGTACAAGCAGACCGGCTCTTCTTACTGTCTATATTTTGAACCATTCCTGTGACACTAGTTATAGATCCGATGCTTCAATTCAGGTTCACTGTATCCCTCTAACCTCTTTATTGACGATGAAACACAGAAATGGCATCGGAAATAAATACAAAATTCACATTGCCGACTTAAGTACAAGAAAACTGACTCTTCTTACTGTCTATGTTTTGAACCATACCTCTGACACTAGTTGTAGATTCCGACGCTTCACTTCAGGTTTACTGTATCCCTCTGACCTTCTTATTGACGATGAAACACAGAAATTGCATCGGAACTAAATACAAAAGGCACAATGCCGACTTAAGTACAAGAAAACTGACTCTTCTTACTGTCTATGATTTGAACCATCCCTGTGACACTAGTTATAGATTCCGATGCTTCACTTCATGTTTAATGTAATCCTCTGACCTACTTATTGACGATGAAACACAGAAATTGCATCGGAATTTAATACAATAGGCACAATGCCGACTTAAGTACAAGAAGACTGACTCTTCTTACTGTCTATGATTTGAACCATTCCTGTGACACTAGTTATAGATTCCGATGCTTCACTTCAGGTTTACTGTATCCCTCTGACCTTCTTATTGACGAAGAAACACAGAAATTGAATCGGAATTAAATAGAAAAGGCACAATGCCGACTAAAGTACAAGAAAACTGTCTCTTCTTACAGTCTATGATTTGAACCAATCCCGTGACAATAGTTATAGATTCCGATGCTTCACATCAGGTTTACTGTATCCCTCTGACCTTCTTATTGACGATGAAACACAGAAATTGCATCGGACTTAATTACAAAAATCACAATGCCGACTTAAGTACATGAAAACGGACTCTTCTTACTGTCTATGTTTTGAACCATTCCTGTGACACTAGTTACAGATGCCGATGCTTCACGTCAGGTTTACTGTATACCTCTGACTTTCTTATTGACGATGAAACACAGAAATCGCATCGGAATTAAATACAAAAGGCACAATGCCGACTCAAGTACAAGCAGACCGGCTCTTCTTACTGTCTATGTTTTGAACCATTCCTGTGACACTAGTTATAGATTCCGATGCTTCACTTCAGGTTCACTGTATCCCTCTAATCTCCTTATTGACGATGAACCACAGAAATGGCATCGGAAATAAATACAAAAGGCACATTGCCGACTTAAGTACAAGAAAACTAACTCTTCTTACTGTCTATGTTTTGAACCATACCTGTGACACTAGTTGTAGATTCCGACGCTTCACTTCAGGCTTACTGTATCCCTCTGACCTTCTTACTTACGATTAAACACAGAAATTGCATCGGAATAAATTACAAAAGGCACAATGCCGACTTAAGTAAGAGAAAACTGACTCTTCTTACTGTCTATGATTTCAAACATTCCTGTGACACTAGTTTTAGATTCCGATACTACACTTCTGGGTTACTGTATCCCTCTGACCTTCGTATTGACGATGAAACACAGAAATTGCATCGGAATTAAATACAAAAGGCACAATGCCGACTGAAGTATAAGAAAACTGACTCTTGTTACTGTCTATGATTTGAAGGATTCCTGTGACACTAGTTATAGATTCCGATCCTTCACTTCAGTTTTACTGTATCCCTCTGACCTTCTTAATGACGATGAAACACAGAAATTGCAGCGGAATTAAATACAAAAGGCACAATGCCGATTTAAGTACAAGAAAACTGACTCTTCTTACTGTCTATGTTTTGAACCATTCCTGTGACATTAGTTACAGATTCTGATGCTTCACTTCAGGTTTACTGTATTCCTGTGACCTTCTTGTTGACGATGAATCAGAGAAATTGCATCGGAATTAAATACATAGGGCACAATGCCGACTTAAGTACAAGAAATCTGACTCTTCTTACTGTCTATGTTTTGAACCATTCCTGTGACACTACTTAGAGATTCCGATGCTTCACTTCAGGTTTACTGTATTCCTCGGACCATCTTATTGACGATGAAACACAGAAATTGCATGGGAAATATATACAAAAGGCACAATGCCGACTCAAGTACAAGAAGACTGGCTCTTCTTACTGTCCATGTTTGAACCATTCCTGTGAGACCAGTTTTAGATTCCGATGCTTAACTTCAGGTTTACTGTATCCCTTGGACCTTCTTATTGACGACGAATCACAGAAATTGCATCGGAATTAAATAGAAAAGGCACAATCCCAACTTAAGAACAAGAAAACTTACTCTTCTTACTGTCTATGTTTTGAACCATTCCTGTGACACTAGTTATAGATTCCTATGCTTCACTTCAGGTTTACTGTTTCCCTCTGACCTTCTTATTGACGATGACACACAGAAATTGCATCGGAATAAAATACAAAAGGCACAATGCCGACTCAAGTACAAGAAGAGTGGCTCTTCTTACTGTCTATGTTTTGAAACTTTCCTATGAGACCGGTTTTACATTCCGATGCTTCACTTCAGGTTTACTGTATCCCTTGGCCCTTCTTATTGACGATGAAACACAGAAATTGCATCGGACTTAATTACAAAAATCACAATGCCGACTTAAGTACAAGAAAACGGACTCTTCTTACTGTCTATGATTTGAACCATTCCTGTGACACTAGTTATAGATTCCGATGCTTCACGTCAGGTTTACTGTATATCTCTGACTCTCTTATTGACGATGAAACACAGAAATCGCACCGGAATTAAATACAAAAGGCACAATGCCGACTCAAGTACAAGCAGACCGGCTCTTCATACTGTCTATGTTTTGAACCATTCCTGTGACACTAATTATAGATTCCGATGCTTCACTTCAGGTTCACTGTATCCCTCTAACCTCGTTGTTGACGATGAAACACAGAAATGGCATCGGAAATAAATACAAAATTCACATTGCCGACTTAAGTACAAGAAAACTGACTCTTCTTACTGTCTATGTTTTGAACCATATCTCTGACACTAGTTGTAGATTCCGACGCTTCACTTCAGGTTTACTGTATCCTCTGACCTTCTTACTTACGATGAAACACAGAAATTGCATCGGAATAAATTACAAAAGGCCCAATGCCGACTTAAGTACAAGAAAACTGACTCTTCTTACTGTCTATGTTTTCAACTATTCCTGTGACACTAGTTATAGATTCCGATACTACACCTCACGGTTACTGTATCCCTCTGACCTTCGTATTAACGATGAAACACAGAAATTGCATCGGAATTAAATACAAAAGGCACAATGCCGACTGAAGTATAAGAAAACTGACTCTTCTTACTGTCTATGATTTGAAGGATTCCTGTGACACTAGTTATTGATTCCGATCCTTCACTTCAGTTTTACTGTATCATTCTGACCTTCTTATTGACGATGAAACACAGAAATTGCATCGGAATTCAATACAAAAGGCACAATGCCGACCCAAGTACAAGAAGACATGCTCTTCTTACTGTCTACGTTTAGAACCTTTTCTGTGAGACCGGTTTTAGATTCCGTAGCTTCACTTCAGGTTTGCTGTATCCCTTGGACCTTCTTATTGACGACGAAACACAGAAATGGCATCGGAAATACATACAAAAGGCACAAAGCCGACCTAAGTACAAGAAAACAGACACTTCTTACTGTCTATGTTTTGAACTATTCCTGTGACACTAGTATAGATTCCGATGCTTCACTTCAGGTTTACTGTATTCCTCTGACCTTCTTATTGACGAAGAAGCACAGAAATTTCATCGGAATTAAATACAAAAGGCACAATGCCGACTTAAGTACAAGAAAACTGACTCTTGTTACTGTCTATGTTTTGAAGCATTTCTCTGACACTAGTTATAGATTCCGATGCTTTACTTCAGGTTTACTGTATCCCTCTGACCTTGTTATTGACGATGAAACACAGAAATTGCATCGGACTTAATTACAAAAATCACAATGCCGACTTAAGTACAAGAAAACGGACTCTTCTTATTGTCTATGTTTTGAACCATTCCTGTGACACTAGTTATAGATTCCGATGCTTCACGTCAGGTTTACTGTATATCTCTGACTCTCTTATTGACGATGAAACACAGAAATCGCACCGGAATTAAATACAAACGGCACAGTGCCGACTCAAGTACAAGCAGACCGGCTCTTCTTACTGTCTATATTTTGAACCATTCCTGTGACACTAGTTATAGATCCGATGCTTCAATTCAGGTTCACTGTATCCCTCTAACCTCTTTATTGACGATGAAACACAGAAATAGCATCGGAAATAAATACAAAATTCACATTGCCGACTTAAGTACAAGAAAACTGACTCTTCTTACTGTCTATGTTTTGAACCATACCTCTGACACTAGTTGTAGATTCCGACGCTTCACTTCAGGTTTACTGTATCCCTCTGACCTTCTTATTGACGATGAAACACAGAAATTGCATCGGAACTAAATACAAAAGGCACAATGCCGACTTAAGTACAAGAAAACTGACTCTTCTTACTGTCTATGATTTGAACCATTCCTGTGACACTAGTTATAGATTCCGATGCTTCACTTCATGTTTAATGTAATCCTCTGACCTACTTATTGACGATGAAACACAGAAATTGCATCGGAATTTAATACAATAGGCACAATGCCGACTTAAGTACAAGAAGACTGACTCTTCTTACTGTCTATGCTTTGAACCATTCCTGTGACACTAGTTATAGATTCCGATGCTTCACTTCAGGTGTACTGTATCCCTCTGACCTTCTTATTGACGATGAAACACAGAAATTGCATCGGAATTAAATACAAAAGGCACAATGCCGACTTAAGTACAAGTAACTTACTCTACTTACTGTCTACGTTTTGAACCACTCCTGTGACACTAGTTATGGATTCCGATGCTTCACTTCAGGTTTACTGTGTCCCTCTGACCTTCTTATTGACGATGAAACACAGAAATTGCATCGGAACTAAATACAAAAGGCACAATGCCGACTTAAGTACAAGAAGACTGACTCTTCTTACTGTCTATGTTTTGAATCATTCCTGTGACACTAGTTATAGATCCCGATGCATCACTTCAGGTTTACTGTATCCTTCTGACCTTCTTATTGACGATGAAACACAGAAATTGCATCGGAATTAAATACAAAAGGCACAATGCCGACTTAAGTACAAGAAAACTGACTCTTCTTACCGTCTATGTTTTGAACCATTCCTGTGACACTGGTTGTAGATTCCGATGCTTCACTTCAGGTTTACTGTATCCCTCTGACCTTCTTATTGACGAAGAAACACAGAAATAGCATCGGAATTAATTACAAAAGGCACAATGCCGACTTAAGTACAAGAAAACTGACTGTTCTTACTGTGTATGTTTGAACCACTCCTGTGACAGTAGTTATACGATCCGATGCTACACTTCAGATTTACTGTATCCCTCTGACCTTCTTATTGACGATGACACACAGAAATTGCATCGGAATAAAATACAAAAGGCACAATGCCGACTCAAGTACAAGAAGACTGGCTCTTCTTACTGTCTATGTTTTGAAACTTTCCTATGAGACCGGTTTTACATTCCGATGCTTCACTTCAGGTTTACTGTATCCCTTGGCCCTTCTTATTGACGATGAAACACAGAAATTGCATCGGACTTAATTACAAAAATCACAATGCCGACTTAAGTACAAGAAAACGGACTCTTCTTACTGTCTATGATTTGAACCATTCCTGTGACACTAGTTATAGATTCCGATGCTTCACGTCAGCTTTACTGCATATCTCTGACTCTCTTATTGACGATGAAACACAGAAATCGCACCGGAATTAAATACAAAAAGCACAATGCCGACTCAAGTACAAGCAGACCGGCTCTTCTTACTGTCTATGTTTTGAACAATTCCTGTGACACTAATTATAGAATCCGATGCTTCACTTCAGATTCACTGTATCCCTCTAACCTCGTTATTGACGATGAAACACAGAAATTGCATCGGAATAAATTTCGAAAGGCCCAATGCCGACTTAAGAACAAGAAAACTGACTCTTCCTACTGTCTATGTTTTCAACTATTCCTGTGACACTAGTTATAGATTCCGATACTACACCTCACGGTTACTGTATCCCTCTGACCTTCGTATTAACGATGAAACACAGAAATTGCATCGGAATTAAATACAAAAGGCACAATGCCGACTGAAGTATAAGAAAACTGACTTTTCTTACTGTCTATGATTTGAAGGATTCATGTGACACTAGTTATAGATTCCGATCCTTCACTTCAGTTTTACTGTATCATTCTGACCTTCTTATTGACGATGAAACACAGAAATTGCATCGGAATTCAATACAAAAGGCACAATGCCGACCCAAGTACAAGAAGACATGCTCTTCTTACTGTCTACGTTTAGAACCTTTTCTGTGAGACCGGTTTTAGATTCCGTAGCTTCACTTCAGGTTTACTGTATCCCTTGGACCTTCTTATTGACGACGAAACACAGAAATTGCATCGGAAATCATACAAAAGGCACAAAGCCGACCTAAGTACAAGAAAACAGACACTTCTTACTGTCTATGTTTTGAACTATTCCTGTGACACTAGTTATAGATTCCGATGCTTCACTTCAGGTTTACTGTATCCCTCTGACCTTCTTATTGACGAAGAAGCACAGAAATTTCATCGGAATTAAATACAAAAGGCACAATGCCGATATAAGTACAAGAAAACTGACTCTTGTTACTGTCTATGTTTTGAAGCATTTCTGTGACACTAGTTATAGATTCCGATGCATTACTTCAGGTTTACTGTATCCCTCTGACCTTCTTATTGACGATGAAACACAGAAATTGCATCAGACTTAATTACAAAAATCCCAATGCCGACTTAAGTACAAGAAAACGGACTCTTCTTACTGTCTATGTTTTGAACCATTCCTGTGACACTAGTTATTGATTCCGATGCTTCACGTCACGTTTACTGTATATCTCTGACTCTCTTATTGACGATGAAACACAGAAATCGCACCGGAATTAAATACAAAAGGCACAATGCCGACTCAAGTACAAGCAGACCGGCTCTTCTTACTGTCTATGTTTTGAACCATTCCTGTGACACTAGTTATAGATTCCGATGCTTCACTTCAGGTTCACTGTATCCCTCTAACCTCTTTATTGACGATGAAACACAGAAATGGCATCGGAAATAAATACAAAATTCACATTGCCGAATTAAGTACAAGAAAACTGACTCTTCTTACTGTCTATGTTTTGAACCATACCTCTGACACTAGTTGTAGATTCCGACGCTTCACTTCAGGTTTACTGTATCCCTCTGACCTTCTTATTGACGATGAAACACAGAAATTGCATCGGAACTAAATACAAAAGGCACAATGCCGACTTAAGTACTAGAAAACTGACTCTTCTTACTGTCTATGTTTTGAACCATTCCTGTGACACTAGTTATAGATTCCGATGCTTCACTTCATGTTTAATGTAATCCTCTGACCTACTTATTGACGATGAAACACAGAAATTGCATCGGAATTCAATACAAAAGGCACAATGCCGACCCAAGTACAAGAAGACATGCTCTTCTTACTGTCTACGTTTAGAACCTTTTCTGTGAGACCGGTTTTAGATTCCGTAGCTTCACTTCAGGTTTACTGTATCCCTTGGACCTTCTTATTGACGACGAAACACAGAAATTGCATCGGAAATACATACAAAAGGCACAAAGCCGACCTAAGTACAAGAAAACAGACACTTCTTTCTGTCTATGTTTTGAACTATTCCTGTGACACTAGTTATAGTTTCCGATGCTTCACTTCAGGTTTACTGTATCCCTCTGACCTTCTTATTGACGAAGAAGCACAGAAATTTCATCGGAATTAAATACAAAAGGCACAATGCCGACATAAGTACAAGAAAACTGACTCTTGTTACTGTCTATGTTTTGAAGCATTTCTGTGACACTAGTTATAGATTCCGATGCTTTACTTCAGGTTTACTGTATCCCTCTGACCTTCTTATTGACGATGAAACACAGAAATTGCATCAGACTTAATTACAAAAATCACAATGCCGACTTAAGTACAAGAAAACGGACTCTTCTTACTGTCTATGTTTTGAACCATTCCTGTGACACTAGTTATTGATTCCGATGCTTCACGTCAGGTTTACTGTATATCTCTGACTCTCTTATTGACGATGAAACACAGAAATCGCACCGGAATTAAATACAAAAGGCACAATGCCGACTCAAGCACAAGCAGACCGGCTCTTCTTACTGTCTATGCTTTGAACCATTCCTGTGACACTAGTTATAGATTCCGATGCTTCACTTCAGGTTCACTGTATCCCTCTAACCTCTTTATTGACGATGAAACACAGAAATGGCATCGGAAATAAATACAAAATTCACATTGCCGAATTAAGTACAAGAAAACTGACTCTTCCTACTGTCTATGTTTTGAACCATACCTCTGACACTAGTTGTAGATTCCGACGCTTCACTTCAGGTTTACTGTATCCCTCTGACCTTCTTATTGACGATGAAACACAGAAATTGCATCGGAACTAAATACAAAAGGCACAATGCCGACTTAAGTACAAGAAAACTGACTCTTCTTACTGTCTATGTTTTGAACCATTCCTGTGACACTAGTTATAGATTCCGATGCTTCACTTCATGTTTAATGTAATCCTCTGACCTACTTATTGACGATGAAACACAGAAATTGCATCGGAATTTAATACAATAGGCACAATGCCGACTTAAGTAGAAGAAGACTGACTCTTCTTACTGTCTATGCTTTGAACCATTCCTGTGACACTAGTTATAGATTCCGATGCTTCACTTCAGGTGTACTGTATCCCTCTGACCTTCTTATTGACGATGAAACACAGAAATTGCATCGGAATTAAATACAAAAGGCACAATGCCGACTTAAGTGCAAGTAACTTACTCTACTTACTGTCTACGTTTTGAACCACTCCTGTGACACTCGTTATAGATTCCGATGCTTCACTTCAGGTTTACTGTGTCCCTCTGACCTTCGTATTGACGATGAAACACAGAAATTGCGTCGGAACTAAATACAAAAGGCACACTGCCGACTTAAGTACAAGAAGACTGACTCTTCTTACTGTCTATGTTTTGAATCATTCCTGTGACACTAGTTATAGATCCCGATGCATCACTTCAGGTTTACTGTATCCTTCTGACCTTCTTATTGACGATGAAACACAGAAATTGCATCGGAATTAAATACAAAAGGCACAATGCCGACTTAAGTACAAGAAAACTGACTCTTCTTACCGTCTATGTTTTGAACCATTCCTGTGACACTAGTTGTAGATTCCGATGCTTCACTTCAGGTTTACTGTATCCCTCTCACCTTCTTATTGACGAAGAAACACAGAAATAGCATCGGAATTAATTACAAAAGGCACAATGCCGACTTAAGTACAAGAAAACTGACTGTTCTTACTGTCTATGTTTGAACCACTCCTGTGACAGTAGTTATACGATCCGATGCTACACTTTAGGTTTACTGTATCCCTCTGACCTTCTTATTGACGATGAAACACAGAAATTGCATCGGAATTCAATACAAAAGGCACAATGCCGACTCAAGTACAAGAAGACTGGCTCTTCTTACTGTCTACGTTTAGAACGTTTTCTGTGAGACCGGTTTTAGATTCCGTAGCCTCACTTCAAACTGTATCCCTTGGACCCTCTTGTTGACGATGAAACACAGAAATTGCATCGGAATTAAATACAAAGTGCACAATGCCGACATAAGTACAAGAAAACTGACTCTCTTACTGTCTATGATTTTAAATATTCCAGGGACACCAGTTATAGATTCCGATGCTTCACTTCAGGTTTACTGTATCCCTCTGACCTTCTTGTTGACGATGAAACACAGAAATTGCATCGGAACTAAATACAAAAGGCACAATGCCGACTTAAGTACAAGAAGACTGACTCATCTTACTATCTATGCTTTGAACCATTCCTGTGACACTAGTTATAGATTCCGATGCTTCACTTCAGGTGTACTGTATCCCTCTGACCTTCTTATTGACGATGAAACACAGAAATTTGCATCGGAATTAAATACAAAAGGCACAATGCCGACTTAAGTACAAGTAACTTACTCTACTTACTGTCCTACGTTTTGAACCCACTCCTGTGACACTAGTTATGGATTCCGATGCTTCACTTCAGGTTTACTGTGTCCCTCTGACCTTCTTATTGACGATGAAACACAGAAATTGCATCGGAACTAAATACAAAAGGCACAATGCCGACTTAAGTACAAGAAGACTGACTCTTCCTTACTGTCTATGTTTTGAATCATTCCTGTGACACTAGTTATAGATCCCGATGCATACACTTCAGGTTTACTGTATCCTTCTGACCTTCTTATTGACGATGAAACACAGAAATTGCATCGGAATTAAATACAAAAGGCACAATGCCGACTTAAGTACAAGAAAACTGACTCTTCTTACCGTCTATGTTTTGAACCATTCCTGTGACACTGGTTGTAGATTCGATGCTTCACTTCAGGTTTACTGTATCCCTCTGACCTTCTTATTGACGAAGAAAACACAGAAATAGCATCGGAATTAATTACAAAAGGCACAATGCCGACTTAAGTACAAGAAAACTGACTGTTCTTACTGTCTATGTTTGAACCACTCCTGTGACAGTAGTTATACGATCCGATGCTACACTTCAGATTTACTGTATCCCTCTGACCTTCTTATTGACGATGACACACAGAAATCGCATCGGAATAAAATACAAAAGGCACAATTGCCCGACTCAAGTACAAGAAGACTGGCTCTTCTTACTGTCTATGTTTGAAACTTTCCTATGAGACCGGTTTTACATTCCGATGCTTCACTTCAGGTTTACTGTATCCCTTGGCCCTTCTTATTGACGATGAAACACAGAAATTGCATCGGACTAATTACAAAAATCACAATGCCGACTTAAGTACAAGAAAACGGACTCTTCTTACTGTCTATGATTTGAACCATTCCTGTGACACTAGTTATAGATTCCGATGCTTCACGTCAGCTTTACTGCATATCTCTGACTCTCTTATTGACGATGAAACACAGAAATCGCACCGGAATTAAATACAAAAGGCACAATGCCGACTCAAGTACAAGCAGACCGGCTCTTCTTACTGTCTATGTTTTGAACAATTCCTGTGACACTAATTATAGAATCCGATGCTTCACTTCAGATTCACTGTATCCCTCCTAACCTCGTTATTGACGATGAAACACAGAAATTGCATCGGAATAAATTTCGAAAGGCCCAATGCCGACTTAAGTACAAGAAAACTGACTCTTCCTACTGTCTATGTTTTTCAACTATTCCTGTGACACTAGTTATAGATTCCGATACTACACCTCACGGTTACTGTATCCCTCTGACCTTCGTATTAACGATGAAACACAGAAATTGCATCGGAATTAAATACAAAAGGCACAATGCCGACTGAAGTATAAGAAAACTGACTTTTCTTACTGTCTATGATTTGAAGGATTCATGTGACACTAGTTATAGATTCCGATCCTTCACTTCAGTTTTACTGTATCATTCTGACCTTCTTATTGACGATGAAACACAGAAATTGCATCGGAATTCAATACAAAAGGCACAATGCCGACCCAAGTACAAGAAGACATGCTCTTCTTACTGTCTACGTTTAGAACCTTTTCTGTGAGACCGGTTTTAGATTCCGTAGCTTCACTTCAGGTTTACTGTATCCCTTGGACCTTCTTATTGACGACGAAACACAGAAATTGCATCGAAATCATACAAAAGGCACAAAGCCGACCTAAGTACAAGAAAACAGACAGTTCTTACTGTCTATGTTTTGAACTATTCCTGTGACACTAGTTATAGATTCCGATGCTTCACTTCAGGTTTACTGTATCCCTCTGACCTTCTTATTGACGAAGAAGCACAGAAATTTCATCGGAATTAAATACAAAAGGCACAATGCCGATATAAGTACAAGAAAACTGACTCTTGTTACTGTCTATGTTTTGAAGCATTTCTGTGACACTAGTTATAGATTCCGATGCATTACTTCAGGTTTACTGTATCCCTCTGACCTTCTTATTGACGATGAAACACAGAAATTGCATCGGAATTAATACAAAAGGCACAATGCCGACTTAAGTACAAGAAAACTGACTCTTCTTACCGTCTATGTTTTTGAACCATTCCTGTGACACTGGTTGTAGATTCCGATGCTTCACTTCAGGTTTACTGTATCCCTCTGACCTTCTTATTGACGAAGAAACACAGAAATAGCACGGAATTAATTACAAAAGGCACAATGCCGACTTAAGTACAAGAAAACTGACTGTTCTTACTGTCTATGTTTGAACCACTCCTGTGACAGTAGTTATACGATCCGATGCTACACTTCAGATTTACTGTATCCCTCTGACCTTCTTATTGACGATGACACACAGAAATTGCATCGGAATAAAATACAAAAGGCACAATGCCGACTCAAGTACAAGAAGACTGGCTCTTCTTACTGTCTATGTTTTGAAACTTTCCTATGAGACCGGTTTTACATTCCGATGCTTCACTTCAGGTTTACTGTATCCCTTGGCCCTTCTTATTGACGATGAAACACAGAAATTGCATCGGACTTAATTACAAAAATCACAATGCCGACTTAAGTACAAGAAAACGGACTCTTCTTACTGTCTATGATTTGAACCATTCCTGTGACACTAGTTATAGATTCCGATGCTTCACGTCAGCTTTACTGCATATCTCTGACTCTCTATTGACGATGAAACACAGAAATCGCACCGGAATTAAATACAAAAGGCACAATGCCGACTCAAGTACCAAGCAGACCGGCTCTTCTTACTGTCTATGTTTTGAACAATTCCTGTGACACTAATTATAGAATCCGATGCTTCACTTCAGATTCACTGTATCCCTCTAACCTCGTTATTGACGATGAAACACAGAAATTGCATCGGAATAAATTTCGAAAGGCCCAATGCCGACTTAAGTACAAGAAAACTGACTCTTCCTACTGTCTATGTTTTCAACTATTCCTGTGACACTAGTTATAGATTCCGATACTACACCTCACGGTTACTGTATCCCTCTGACCTTCGTATTAACGATGAAACACAGAATTGCATCGGAATTAAATACAAAAGGCACAATGCCGACTGAAGTATAAGAAAACTGACTTTTCTTACTGTCTATGATTTGAAGGATTCATGTGACACTAGTTATAGATTCCGATCCTTCACTTCAGTTTTACTGTATCATTCTGACCTTCTTATTGACGATGAAACACAGAAATTGCATCGGGAATTCAATACAAAGGCACAATGCCGACCCAAGTACAAGAAGACATGCTCTTCTTACTGTCTACGTTTAGAACCTTTTCTGTGAGACCGGTTTTAGATTCCGTAGCTTCACTTCAGGTTTACTGTATCCCTTGACCTTCTTATTGACGACGAAACACAGAAATTGCATCGGAAATCATACAAAAGGCACAAAGCCGACCTAAGTACAAGAAAACAGACACTTCTTACTGTCTATGTTTTTGAACTATCCAGTGACACTAGTTATAGATTCCGATGCTTCACTTCAGGTTTACTGTATCCCTCTGACCTTCTTATTGACGAAGAAGCACAGAAATTTCATCGGAATTAAATACAAAAGGCACAATGCCGATATAAGTACAAGAAAACTGACTCTTGTTACTGTCTATGTTTTGAAGCATTTCTGTGACACTAGTTATAGATTCCGATGCATTACTTCAGGTTTACTGTATCCCTCTGACCCTTCTTATTGACGATGAAACACCGAAATTGCATCAGACTTAATTACAAAAATCCCAATGCCGACTTAAGTACAAGAAAACGGACTCTTCTTACTGTCTATGTTTTGAACCATTCCTGTGACACTAGTTATTGATTCCGATGCTTCACGTCACGTTTACTGTATATCTCTGACTCTCTTATTGACGATGAAACACAGAAATCGCACCGGAATTAATACAAAAGGCACAATGCCGACTCAAGTACAAGCAGACCGGCTCTTCTTACTGTCTATGTTTTGAACCATTTCCTGTGACACTAGTTAAGATTCCGATGCTTCACTCAGGTTCACTGTATCCCTCTAACCTCTTTATTGACGATGAAACACAGAAATGGCATCGGAAATAAATACAAAATTCACATTGCCGAATTAAGTACAAGAAAACTGACTCTTCTTACTGTCTATGTTTTGAACCATACCTCTGACACTAGTTGTAGATTCCGACGCTTCACTTCAGGTTTACTGTATCCCTCTGACCTTCTTATTGACGATGAAACACAGAAATTGCATCGGAACTAAATACAAAAGGCACAATGCCGACTTAAGTACTAGAAAACTGACTCTTCTTACTGTCTATGTTTTGAACCATTCCTGTGACACTAGTTATAGATTCCGATGCTCACTTCATGTTTAATGTAATCCTCCTGACCTACTTATTGACGATGAAACACAGGAAATTGCATCGGAATTCAATACAAAAGGCACAATGCCGACCCAAGTACAAGAAGACATGCTCTTCTTACTGTCTACGTTTAGAACCTTTTCTGTGAGACCGGTTTTAGATTCCGTAGCTTCACTTCAGGTTTACTGTATCCCTTGGACCTTCTTATTGACGACGAAACACAGAAATTGCATCGGAAATACATACAAAAGGCACAAAGCCGACCTAAGTACAAGAAAACAGACACTTCTTTCTGTCTATGTTTTGAACTATTCCTGTGACACTAGTTATAGTTTCCGATGCTTCACTTCAGGTTTACTGTATCCCTCTGACCTTCTTATTGACGAAGAAGCACAGAAATTTCATCGGAATTAAATACAAAAGGCACAATGCCGACATAAGTACAAGAAAACTGACTCTTGTTACTGTCTATGTTTTGAAGCATTTCTGTGACACTAGTTATAGATTCCGATGCTTTACTTCAGGTTTACTGTATCCCTCTGACCTTCTTATTGACGATGAGACACAGAAATTGCATCAGACTTAATTTACAAAAATCACAATGCCGACTTAAGTACAAGAAAACGGACTCTTCTTACTGTCTATGTTTTGAACCATTCCTGTGACACTAGTTATTGATTCCGATGCTTCACGTCAGGTTTACTGTATATCTCTGACTCTCTTATTGACGATGAAACACAGAAATCGCACCGGAATTAAATACAAAAGGCACAATGCCGACTCAAGTACAAGCAGACCGGCTCTTCTTACTGTCTATGCTTTGAACCATTCCTGTGACACTAGTTATAGATTCCGATGCTTCACTTCAGGTTCACTGTATCCCTCTAACCTCTTTATTGACGATGAAACACAGAAATGGCATCGGAAATAAATACAAAATTCACATTGCCGAATTAAGTACAAGAAAACTGACTCTTCTTACTGTCTATGTTTTGAACCATACCTCTGACACTAGTTGTAGATTCCGACGCTTCACTTCAGGTTTACTGTATCCCTCTGACCTTCTTATTGACGATGAAACACAGAAATTGCATCGGAACTAAATACAAAAGGCACAATGCCGACTTAAGTACAAGAAAACTGACTCTTCTTACTGTCTATGTTTTGAACCATTCCTGTGACACTAGTTATAGATTCCGATGCTTCACTTCATGTTTAATGTAATCCTCTGACCTACTTATTGACGATGAAACACAGAAATTGCATCGGAATTTAATACAATAGGCACAATGCCGACTTAAGTAGAAGAAGACTGATTCTTCTTACTGTCTATGCTTTGAACCATTCCTGTGACACTAGTTATAGATTCCGATGCTTCACTTCAGGTGTACTGTATCCCTCTGACCTTCTTATTGACGATGAAACACAGAAATTGCATCGGAATTAAATACAAAAGGCACAATGCCGACTTAAGTGCAAGTAACTTACTCTACTTACTGTCTACGTTTTGAACCACTCCTGTGACACTCGTTATAGATTCCGATGCTTCACTTCAGGTTTACTGTGTCCCTCTGACCTTCGTATTGACGATGAAACACAGAAATTGCATCGGAACTAAATACAAAAGGCACACTGCCGACTTAAGTACAAGAAGACTGACTCTTCTTACTGTCTATGTTTTGAATCATTCCTGTGACACTAGTTATAGATCCCGATGCATCACTTCAGGTTTACTGTATCCTTCTGACCTTCTTATTGACGATGAAACACAGAAATTGCATCGGAATTAAATACAAAAGGCACAATGCCGACTTAAGTACAAGAAAACTTACTCTTCTTACCGTCTATGTTTTGAACCATTCCTGTGACACTTGTTGTAGATTCCGATGCTTCACTTCAGGTTTACTGTATCCCTCTCACCTTCTTATTGACGAAGAAACACAGAAATAGCATCGGAATTAATTACAAAAGGCACAATGCCGACTTAAGTACAAGAAAACTGACTGTTCTTACTGTCTATGTTTGAACCACTCCTGTGACAGTAGTTATACGATCCGATGCTACACTTTAGGTTTACTGTATCCCTCTGACCTTCTTATTGACGATGAAACACAGAAATTGCATCGGAATTCAATACAAAAGGCACAATGCCGACTCAAGTACAAGAAGACTGGCTCTTCTTACTGTCTACGTTTAGAACGTTTTCTGTGAGACCGGTTTTAGATTCCGTAGCTTCACTTCAAGTTAACTGTATCCCTTGGACCCTCTTGTTGACGATGAAACACAGAAATTGCATCGGAATTAAATACAAAGTGCACAATGCCGACATAAGTACAAGAAAACTGACTCTTCTTACTGTCTATGATTTTAAATATTCCAGGGACACCAGTTATAGATTCCGATGCTTCACTTCAGGTTTACTGTATCCCTCTGACCTTCTTGTTGACGATGAAACACAGAAATTGCATCGGAATTAAATACAAAGGGCACAATGCCGACATAAGTACAAGAAAACTGACTCTTCTTACTCTCTATGTTTTGAACCATTCCTGCAACACTACTTATGGATACCGATGCTTCACTTCAGGTTTACTGTATCCCTCTGACCTTCTTATTGACGATGAAACACAGAAATTGCATCGGAATTAAATACAAAAGGCACAATGCCGACTTAAGTACAAGTAACTTACTATTTTTACTGTCTATGTTTTGAACCATTCCTGTGACACTAGTTATAGATTCCGATGCTTCACTTCAGGTTTACTGTATCCCTCTGACCTTCTTATTGACGATGAAACACAGAAATTGCATCGGAACTAAATACAAAAGGCACAATGCCGACCTAAGTACAAGAAAACTGACTCTTCTTACTGTCTATGTTTTGAACCATTCCTGTGACACTAGTTATAGATTCCGATGCTTCACTTCAGGTTTACTGTATCCATCTGACCTTCTTATTGACGATGAAACACAGAAATTGCATCGGAATTCAATACAAAAGGCACAATGCCGACTCAAGTACAAGCAGACCGGCTCTTCTTACTGTCTATGTTTTGAACCATTCCTGTGACACTAGTTATAGATTCCGATGCTTCACTTCAGGTTCACTGTATCCCTCTAACCTTCTTATTTACGATGAAACACAGAAATGGCATCGGAATTCAATACAAAAGACACAATGCCGACTCAAGTACAAGAAGACTGGCTCTTCTTACTGTCTACGTTTAGAACCTTTTCTGTGAGACCGGTTTTAGATTCCGTAGCTTCACTTCAAGTTTACTGTATCCCTTGGACCTTCTTATTGACGACGAAACACAGAAATTGCATCGGAAATACATACAAAAGGCACACTGCCGACCTAAGTACAAGAAAACAGACTCTTCTTACTCTCTATGTTTTGAACCATTCCAGTGACACTAGTTATAGATTCCGATGCTTCACTTCAGGTTTACTGTATCCCTCTGACCTTCTTATTGACGAAGAAACACAGAAATTGCATCGGAACTAAATACAATAGGCACAATGCCGACTTAAGTACAAGAAGACTGACTCTTCTTACTGTCTATGTTTTGAAACTTTCCTGTGACACTAGTTACAGATTCCGATGCTTCACTTCAGGTTTACTGTATCCCTCTGACCTTCTTATAGACGATGAAACACAAAAATTGATTCGGAATAAACACAAATATTCAATGCCGAATTAAGTACAAGAAAACTGACTCTTCTTACTGTCTATGTTTTGAACCAATCCTGTGACACTAGTTAAAGATTCCGATGCTTCACTTCAGGTTTAGTGAATCCCTCTGACCGTCGTATTGATGATGAAACAAAGAATTTGCATCTGAATTAAATACAAAAGGCACAATGCCGACTTAAGTACAAGAAAACTGACTCTTCTTACTGTCTATGTTTTGAACCATTCCTGTGACACTAGTTATAGATTCCGATGCTTCACTTCAGGTTCACTGTATCCCTCTGACCTTCTTATTGACGATGAAACACAGAAATTGCATCGGTATTAAATAGAAAAGGCACAATCCCAACTTAAGAACAAGAAAATTGACTCTTCCTACTGTCTATGTTTTGAAACATTCCTGTGACACTAGTTATAGATTCCGATGCTTCGCTTCAGGTTTACTGTATCCCTCTGACTTTCTTATTGACGATGAAACACAGAAATTGCATCAGAATTAAATACAATAGCCACAATGCCGACTTAAGTACAAGAAGACTGATTCTTCTTACTGTCTATGTTTTGAACCATTCCTGTGATACTAGTTATAGATTACGATGCTTCATTTCAGGTTTACTGTATCCCTCTGACCTTCTTATTGGCGATGAAACACAGAAATTGCATCGGAATTAAATACAAAAGCCACAATGCCGACTCAAGTACAAGCAGACCGGCTCTTCTTATTGTCTATGTTTTGAACCATTCCTGTGACACTAGTTATAGATTCCGATGCTTCACTTCAGGTTCACTGTATCCCTCTAACCCTCTTATTTACGATGAAACACAGAATTTGAATCGGAATAAATTACAAAAGGCACAATGCCGACTTAAGTACAATAAAACTGACTCTTCTTTCTGTCTATGATTTGAACCATTCCTGTGACACTAGTTATAGATTCCGATACTACACTTCAGGTTTACTGTATCCCTCTGACCTTCTTATTGACGATGAAACACAGAAATTGCATCGGAATTCAATATAAAAGGCACGATGCCGACTCAAGTACAAGAAGACTGGCTCTTCTTACTGTCTACGTTTAGAACCTTTTCTGTGAGACCGGTTTTGGATTCCGTAGCTTCACTTCAAGTTTACTGTATCCCTTGGACCTTCTTGTTGACGATGAAACACAGAAATTGCATCGGAATTAAATACAAAGGGCACAATGCCGACATAAGTACAAGAAAACTGACTCTTCTTACCGTCTATGTTTTTAAATATTCCAGGGACACCAGTTATAAATTCCGATGCTTCACTTCAGGTTTACTGTATCCCTTTGACCTTCTCATTGACAATGAAACACAGAAATTGCATCGGAATTCAATACAAAAGGGACAATGCCGATTTAAGTAAAGGAAAACAGACACTTCTTACTGTCTATGCTTTGAACCATTCCTGTGACATTAGTTACAGATTGTGATGCTTCACTTCAGGTTTACTGTATCACTCTGACCTTCTTGTTGACGTTGAAACACAGTAATTGCATCGGAATTAAATACAAAGGGCACAATGCCGACGTAAGTACAAGAAAACTGACTCTTCTTACTGTCTATGTTTTGAACCATTCCTGCAACACTACTTATAGATTCCGATGCTTCACTTCAGTTTTACTGTATCCCTCTGACCTTCTTATTGACGATGAAACACAGAAATTGCATCGGAATTAAATACAAATGTCACAATGTCGACTTAAGTACAAGTAACTTACTATTTTTACTGTCTATGTTTGAACCATTCCTGTGACACTAGTTATAGATTCCGATGCTTCACTTCTGGTTTACTGTATCCCTCTGACCTTCATATTGACGATGAAACACAGAAATTGCATCGGAACTAAATACAAAAGGCACAATGCCGACTTAAGTACAAGAAGACTGACTCTTCATACTGTCTATGTTTGAAACTTTCCTGTGACACTAGTTACAGATTCCGATGCTTCACTTCAGGTTTACTGTATCCCTCTGACCTTCTTATTGACGATGAAACACAGAAATTGCATCGGAATTTAATACAAAAGGCACAATGCCGACTTAAGTACAAGAAAACTGACTCTTGTTACTGTCTATGTTTTGAAGCATTTCTGTGACACTAGTTATAGATTCCGATGCTTTACTTCAGGTTTACTGTATCCCTCTGACCTTTTCATTGACGATGAAATACAGAAATTGCATCGGAATTAAATACAAAAATCACAATGCCGACTTAAGTACAAGAAAACTGTCTCTTCTTACTGTCTATGTTTTGAACCATTCCTGTGACACTAGTTAACGATGCTTCACTTCAGGTTTAATGTATTCCTCTGACCTTCTTATTGACGATGAAACACAGAAATTGCATCGGAATTAAATACAAAAGGCACAATGCCGACTTAAGCACAAGTAACTTACTATTTTTACTGTCTATGTTTTGAACCATTCCTGTGACACTAGTTATAGATTCCGATGCTTCACTTCAGGTTTACTGTATCCCTCTGACCTTCTTATTGACGATGAAACACAGAAATTGCATCGGAATTCAATACAAAAGACACAATGCCGACTCAAGTACAAGAAGACTGGCTCTTCTTACTGTCTACGTTTAGAACCTTTTCTGTGAGACCGGTTTCAGATTCCGTAGCTTCACTTTAAGTTTACTATATCCCTTGGACCTTCTTATTGACGACGAAACACAGAAATTGCATCGGAATTAAATAGAAAAGGCACAATCCCAACTTAAGAACAAGAAAACTGACTCTTCTTACTGTCTATGTTTTGAACCATTCCTGTGACACTAGTTATAGATTCCGATGCTTCGCTTCAGGTTTACTGTATCCCTCTGACCTTCTTGTTGACGATGAAACACAGAAATTGCATCGGAATTAAATACAAAGGGCACAATGCCGACATAAGTACAAGAAAACTGACTGTTCTTACTGTCTATGTTTGAACCACTCCTGTGACAGTAGTTATACGATCCGATGCTACACTTTAGGTTTACTGTATCCCTCTGACCTTCTTATTGACGATGAAACACAGAAATTGCATCGGAATTCAATACAAAAGGCACAATGCCGACTCAAGTACAAGAAGACTGGCTCTTCTTACTGTCTACGTTTAGAACGTTTTCTGTGAGACCGGTTTTAGATTCCGTAGCTTCACTTCAAGTTAACTGTATCCCTTGGACCCTCCTGTTGACGATGAAACACAGAAATTGCATCGGAATTAAATACAAAGTGCACAATGCCGACATAAGTACAAGAAAACTGACTCTTCTTACTGTCTATGATTTTAAATATTCCAGGGACACCAGTTATAGATTCCGATGCTTCACTTCAGGTTTACTGTATCCCTCTGACCTTCTTGTTGACGATGAAACACAGAAATTGCATCGGAATTAAATACAAAGGGCACAATGCCGACATAAGTACAAGAAAACTGACTCTTCTTACTCTCTATGTTTTGAACCATTCCTGCAACACTACTTATGGATACCGATGCTTCACTTCAGGTTTACTGTATCCCTCTGACCTTCTTATTGACGATGAAACACAGAAATTGCATCGGAATTAAATACAAAAGGCACAATGCCGACTTAAGTACAAGTAACTTACTATTTTTACTGTCTATGTTTTGAACCATTCCTGTGACACTAGTTATAGATTCCGATGCTTCACTTCAGGTTTACTGTATCCCTCTGACCTTCTTATTGACGATGAAACACAGAAATTGCATCGGAACTAAATACAAAAGGCACAATGCCGACCTAAGTACAAGAAAACTGACTCTTCTTACTGTCTATGTTTTGAACCATTCCTGTGACACTAGTTATAGATTCCGATGCTTCACTTCAGGTTTACTGTATCCCTCTGACCTTCTTATTGACGATGAAACACAGAAATTGCATCGGAATTCAATACAAAAGGCACAATGCCGACTCAAGTACAAGCAGACCGGCTCTTCTTACTGTCTATGTTTTGAACCATTCCTGTGACACTAGTTATAGATTCCGATGCTTCTCTTCAGGTTCACTGTATCCCTCTAACCTTCTTATTTACGATGAAACACAGAAATGGCATCGGAATTCAATACAAAAGACACAATGCCGACTCAAGTACAAGAAGACTGGCTCTTCTTACTGTCTACGTTTAGAACCTTTTCTGTGAGACCGGTTTTAGATTCCGTAGCTTCACTTCAAGTTTACTGTATCCCTTGGACCTTCTTATTGACGACGAAACACAGAAATTGCATCGGAAATACATACAAAAGGCACACTGCCGACCTAAGTACAAGAAAACAGACTCTTCTTACTGTCTATGTTTTGAACCATTCCAGTGACACTAGTTATAGATTCCGATGCTTCACTTCAGGTTTACTGTATCCCTCTGACTTTCGTATTGACGATGAACCACAGAAATTGCGTCGGAATGAAATAGAAAAGGCACAATGCCGACTTAAGTACAAGAAAACTGACTCTTCATACTGTCTATGTTTTGAACCATTCCTGCAACACTACTTATAGATTCCGATGCTTCACTTCAGGTTTACTGTATCCCTCTGACCTTCTTATTGACGATGAAACACAGAAATTGCATCGGAATTAAATACAAAAGGCACAATGCCGACTTAAGTACAAGTAACTTACTATATTTACTGTCTATGTTTTGAACCATTCCTGTGACACTAGTTATAGATTCCGATGCTTCACTTCAGGTTTACTGTATCCCTCTGACCTTCTTATTGACGAAGAAACACAGAAATTGCATCGGAACTAAATGCAATAGGCACAATGCCGACTTAAGTACAAGAAGACTGACTCTTCTTACTGTCTATGATTTGAAACTTTCCTGTGACACTAGTTACAGATTCCGATGCTTCACTTCAGGTTTACTGTATCCCTCTGACCTTCGTATAGACGATGAAACACAGAAATTGATTCGGAATAAACACAAATATTCAATGCCGAATTAAGTACAAGAAAACTGACTCTTCTTACTGTCTATGTTATGAACCATTCCTGTGACACTAGTTATAGATTCCGATGCTTCACTTCAGGTTCACTGTATCCCTCTGACCTTCTTATTGACGATGAAACACAGAAATTGCATCGGTATTAAATAGAAAAGGCACAATCCCAACTTAAGAACAAGAAAATTGACTCTTCCTACTGTCTATGTTTTGAACCATTCCTGTGACACTAGTTATAGATTCCGATGCTTCGCTTCAGGTTTACTGTATCCCTCTGACTTTCTTATTGACGATGAAACACAGAAATTGCATCAGAATTAAATACAATAGCCACAATGCCGACTTAAGTACAAGAAGACTGATTCTTCTTACTGTCTATGTTTTGAACCATTCCTGTGATACTAGTTATAGATTACGATGCTTCATTTCAGGTTTACTGTATCCCTCTGACCTTCTTATTGGCGATGAAACACAGAAATTGCATCGGAATTAAATACAAAAGCCACAATGCCGACTCAAGTACAAGCAGACCGGCTCTTCTTATTGTCTATGTTTTGAACCATTCCTGTGACACTAGTTATAGATTCCGATGCTTCACTTCAGGTTCACTGTATCCCTCTAACCCTCTTATTTACGATGAAACACAGAATTTGAATCGGAATAAATTACAAAAGGCACAATGCCGACTTAAGTACAACAAAACTGACTCTTCTTTCTGTCTATGATTTGAACCATTCCTGTGACACTAGTTATAGATTCCGATACTACACTTCAGGTTTACTGTATCCCTCTGACCTTCTTATTGACGATGAAACACAGAAATTGCATCGGAATTCAATATAAAAGGCACGATGCCGACTCAAGTACAAGAAGACTGGCTCTTCTTACTGTCTACGTTTAGAACCTTTTCTGTGAGACCGGTTTTGGATTCCGTAGCTTCACTTCAAGTTTACTGTATCCCTTGGACCTTCTTGTTGACGATGAAACACAGAAATTGCATCGGAATTAAATACAAAGGGCACAATGCCGACATAAGTACAAGAAAACTGACTCTTCTTACCGTCTATGTTTTTAAATATTCCAGGGACACCAGTTATAAATTCCGATACTTCACTTCAGGTTTACTGTATCCCTTTGACCTTCTCATTGACAATGAAACACAGAAATTGCATCGGAATTAAATACAAAAGGGACAATGCCGATTTAAGTAAAGGAAAACAGACACTTCTTACTGTCTATGTTTTGAACCATTCCTGTGACATTAGTTACAGATTGTGATGCTTCACTTCAGGTTTACTGTATCACTCTGACCTTCTTGTTGACGTTGAAACACAGTAATTGCATCGGAATTAAATACAAAGGGCACAATGCCGACGTAAGTACAAGAAAACTGACTCTTCTTACTGTCTATGTTTTGAACCATTCCTGCAACACTACTTATAGATTCCGATGCTTCACTTCAGTTTTACTGTATCCCTCTGACCTTCTTATTGACGATGAAACACAGAAATTGCATCGGAATTAAATACAAAAGTCACAATGTCGACTTAAGTACAAGTAACTTACTATTTTTACTGTCTATGTTTGAACCATTCCTGTGACACTAGTTATAGATTCCGATGCTTCACTTCTGGTTTACTGTATCCCTCTGACCTTCTTATTGACGATGAAACACAGAAATTGCATCGGAACTAAATACAAAAGCCACAATGCCGACTTAAGTACAAGAAGACTGACTCTTCATACTGTCTATGTTTGAAACTTTCCTGTGACACTAGTTACAGATTCCGATGCTTCACTTCAGGTTTACTGTATCCCTCTGACCTTCTTATTGACGATGAAACACAGAAATTGCATCGGAATTTAATACAAAAGGCACAATGCCGACTTAAGTACAAGAAAACTGACTCTTGTTACTGTCTATGTTTTGAAGCATTTCTGTGACACTAGTTATAGATTCCGATGCTTTACTTCAGGTTTACTGTATCCCTCTGACCTTTTCATTGACGATGAAATACAGAAATTGCATCGGAAATAAATACAAAAATCACAATGCCGACTTAAGTACAAGAAAACTGTCTCTTCTTACTGTCTATGTTTTGAACCATTCCTGTGACACTAGTTAACGATGCTTCACTTCAGGTTTAATGTATTCCTCTGACCTTCTTATTGACGATGAAACACAGAAATTGCATCGGAATTAAATACAAAAGGCACAATGCCGATTTAAGCACAAGTAACTTACTATTTTTACTGTCTATGTTTTGAACCATTCCTGTGACACTAGTTATAGATTCCGATGCTTCACTTCAGGTTTACTGTATCCCTCTGACCTTCTTATTGACGATGAAACACAGAAATTGCATCGGAATTCAATACAAAAGACACAATGCCGACTCAAGTACAAGAAGACTGGCTCTTCTTACTGTCTACGTTTAGAACCTTTTCTGTGAGACCGGTTTCAGATTCCGTAGCTTCACTTCAAGTTTACTATATCCCTTGGACCTTCTTATTGACGACGAAACACAGAAATTGCATCGGAATTAAATAGAAAAGGCACAATCCCAACTTAAGAACAAGAAAACTAACTCTTCTTACTGTCTATGTTTTGAACCATTCCTGTGACACTAGTTATAGATTCCGATGCTTCGCTTCAGGTTTACTGTATCCCTCTGACTTTCTTATTGACGATGAAACACAGAAATAGCATCAGAATTAAATACAATAGCCACAATGCCGACTTAAGTACAAGAAGACTGATTCTTCTTACTGTCTATGTTTTGAACCATTCCTGTGATACTAGTTATAGATTACGATGCTTCATTTCAGGTTTACTGTATCCCTCTGACCTTCTTATTGACGATGAAACACAGAAATTGCATCGGAATTAAATACAAAAGGCACAATGCCGACTTAAGTACAAGTAACTTACTATTTTTACTGTCTATGTTTTGAACCATTCCTGTGACACTAGTTATAGATTCCGATGCTTCACTTCAGGTTTACTGTATCCCTCTGACCTTCTTATTGACGAAGAAACACAGAAATTGCAACGGAATTAAATACAATAGGCACAATGCCGACTTAAGTACAAGAAGACTGACTCTTCTTACTGTCTATGTTTTGAAACTTTCCTGTGACACTAGTTACAGATTCCGATGCTTCACTTCAGGTTTACTGTATCCCTCTGACCTTCTTATAGACGATGAAACACAGAAATTGATTCGGAATAAACACAAATACTCAATGCCGAATTAAGTACAAGAAAACTGACTCTTCTTACTGTCTATGTTTTGAACCAATCCTGTGACACTAGTTAAAGATTCCGATGCTTCACTTCAGGTTTAGTGAATCCCTCTGACCGTCGTATTGACGATGAAACAAAGAATTTGCATCTGAATTAAATACAAAAGGCACAATGCCGACTTAAGTACAAGAAGACTGACTCTTCATACTGTCTATGTTTGAAACTTTCCTGTGACACTAGTTACAGATTCCGATGCTTCACTTCAGGTTTACTGTATCCCTCTGACCTTCTTATTGACGATGAAACACAGAAATTGCATCGGAATTTAATACAAAAGGCACAATGCCGATTTAAGTACAAGAAAACTGACTCTTGTTACTGTCTATGTTTTGAAGCATTTCTGTGACACTAGTTATAGATTCCGATGCTTTACTTCAGGTTTACTGTATCCCTCTGACCTTTTCATTGACGATGAAATACAGAAATTGCATCGGAATTAAATACAAAAATCACAATGCCGACTTAAGTACAAGAAAACTGTCTCTTCTTACTGTCTATGTTTTGAACCATTCCTGTGACACTAGTTAACGATGCTTCACTTCAGGTTTAATGTATTCCTCTGACCTTCTTATTGACGATGAAACACAGAAATTGCATCGGAATTAAATACAAAAGGCACAATGCCGACTTAAGCACAAGTAACTTACTATTTTTACTGTCTATGTTTTGAACCATTCCTGTGACACTAGTTATAGATTCCGATGCTTCACTTCAGGTTTACTGTATTCCTCTGACCTTCTTATTGACGATGAAACACAGAAATTGCATCGGAATTCAATATAAAAGACACAATGCCGACTCAAGTACAAGAAGACTGGCTCTTCTTACTGTCTACGTTTAGAACCTTTTCTGTGAGACCGGTTTCAGATTCCGTAGCTTCACTTCAAGTTTACTATATCCCTTGGACCTTCTTATTGACGACGAAACACAGAAATTGCATCGGAATTAAATAGAAAAGGCACAATCCCAACTTAAGAACAAGAAAACTGACTCTTCTTACTGTCTATGTTTTGAACCATTCCTGTGACACTAGTTATAGATTCCGATGCTTCGCTTCAGGTTTACTGTATCCCTCTGACTTTCTTATTGACGATGAAACTCAGAAATTGCATCAGAATTAAATACAATAGCCACAATGCCGACTTAAGTACAAGAAGACTGATTCTTCTTACTGTCTATGTTTTGAACCATTCCTGTGATACTAGTTATAGATTACGATGCTTCATTTCAGGTTTACTGTATCCCTCTGACCTTCTTATTGACGATGAAACACAGAAATTGCATCGGAATTAAATACAAAAGGCACAATGCCGACTTAAGTACAAGTAACTTACTATTTTTACTGTCTATGTTTTGAACCATTCCTGTGACACTAGTTATAGATTCCGATGCTTCACTTCAGGTTTACTGTAACCCTCTGACCTTCTTATTGACGAAGAAGCACAGAAATTTCATCGGAATTAAATACAAAAGGCACAATGCCGACATAAGTACAAGAAAACTGACTCTTGTTACTGTCTATGTTTTGAAGCATTTCTGTGACACTAGTTATAGATTCCGATGCTTTACTTCAGGTTTACTGTATCCCTCTGACCTTCTTATTGACGATGAAACACAGAAATTGCAGTGGACTTAATTACAAAAATCACAATGCCGACTTAAGTACAAGAAAACGGACTCTTCTTACTGTCTATGTTTTGAACCATTCCTGTGACACTAGTTATTGATTCCGATGCTTCACGTCAGGTTAACTGTATATCTCTGACTCTCTTATTGACGATGAAACACAGAAATCGCACCGGAATTAAATACAAAAGGCACAATGCCGACTCAAGTACAAGCAGACCGGCTCTTCTTACTGTCTATGTTTTGAACCATTCCTGTGACACTAGTTATAGATTCCGATGCTTCACTTCAGGTTCACTGTATCCCTCTAACCTCTTTATTGACGATGAAACACAGAAATGGCATCGGAAATAAATACAAAATTCACATTGCCGAATTAAGTACAAGAAAACTGACTCTTCTTACTGTCTATGTTTTGAACCATACCTCTGACACTAGTTGTAGATTCCGACGCTTCACTTCAGGTTTACTGTATCCCTCTGACCTTCTTATTGACGATGAAACACAGAAATTGCATCGGAACTAAATACAAAAGGCACAATGCCGACTTAAGTACAAGAAAACTGACTCTTCTTACTGTCTATGTTTTGAACCATTCCTGTGACACTAGTTATAGATTCCGATGCTTCACTTCATGTTTAATGTAATCCTCTGACCTACTTATTGACGATGAAACACAGAAATTGCATCGGAATTTAATACAATAGGCACAATGCCGACTTAAGTAGAAGAAGACTGACTCTTCTTACTGTCTATGCTTTGAACCATTCCTGTGACACTAGTTATAGATTCCGATGCTTCACTTCAGGTGTACTGTATCCCTCTGACCTTCTTATTGACGATGAAACACTGAAATTGAATCGGAATTAAATACAAAAGGCACAATGCCGACTTAAGTAAAAGTAACTTACTCTACTTACTGTCTACGTTTTGAACCACTCCTGTGACACTAGTTATAGATTCCGATGCTTCACTTCAGGTTTACTGTGTCCCTCTGACCTTCTTATTGACGATGAAACACAGAAATTGCATCGGAACAAAATACAAAAGGCACACTGCCGACTTAAGTACAAGAAGACTGACTCTTCTTACTGTCTATGTTTTGAATCATTCCTGTGACACTAGTTATAGATCCCGATGCATCACTTCAGGTTTACTGTATCCTTCTGACCTTCTTATTGACGATGAAACACAGAAATTGCATCGGAATTAAATACAAAAGGCACAATGCCGACTTAAGTACAAGAAAACTGACTCTTCTTACCGTCTATGTTTTGAACCATTCCTGTGACACTAGTTGTAGATTCCGATGCTTCACTTCAGGTTTACTGTACCCTCTGACCTTCTTATTGACGAAGAAAGACAGAAATAGCATCGGAATTAATTACAAAAGGCACAATGCCGACCTAAGTACAAGAAAACTGACTGTTCTTACTGTCTATGTTTGAACCACTCCTGTGACAGTAGTTATACGATCCGATGCTACACTTCAGGTTTACTGTATCCCTCTGACCTTCTTATTGACGATGAAACACAGAAATTGCATCGGAATTCAATACAAAAGGCACAATGCCGACTCAAGTACAAGAAGACTGGCTCTTCTTACTGTCTACGTTTAGAACGTTTTCTGTGAGACCGGTTTTAGATTCCGTAGCTTCACTACAAGTTAACTGTATCCCTTGGACCCTCTTGTTGACGATGAAACACAGAAATTGCATCGGAATTAAATACAAAGTGCACAATGCCGACATAAGTACAAGAAAACTGACTCTTCTTACTGTCTATGATTTTAAATATTCCAGGGACACCAGTTATAGATTCCGATGCTTCACTTCAGGTTTACTGTATCCCTCTGACCTTCTTGTTGACGATGAAACACAGAAATTGCATCGGAATTAAATACAAAGGGCACAATGCCGACATAAGTACAAGAAAACTGACTCTTCTTACTCTCTATGTTTTGAACCATTCCTGCAACACTACTTATGGATTCCGATGCTTCACTTCCAGGTTTACTGTATCCCTCTGACCTTCTTATTGAGGATGAAACACAGAAATTGCATCGGAATTAAATACAAAAGGCACAATGCCGACTTAAGTACAAGTAACTTACTATTTTTACTGTCTATGTTTTGAACCATTCCTGTGACACTAGTTATAGATTCCGATGCTTCACTTCAGGTTTACTGTATCCCTCTGACCTTCTTATTGACGATGAAACACAGAAATTGCATCGGAACTAAATACAAAAGGCACAATGCCGACCTAAGTACAAGAAAACTGACTCTTCTTACTGTCTATGTTTTGAACCATTCCTGTGACACTAGTTATAGATTCCGATGCTTCACTTCAGGTTTACTGTATCCCTCTGACCTTCTTATTGACGATGAAACACAGAAATTGCATCGGAATTCAATACAAAAGGCACAATGCCGACTCAAGTACAAGCAGACCGGCTCTTCTTACTGTCTATGTTTTGAACCATTCCTGTGACACTAGTTATAGATTCCGATGCTTCACTTCAGGTTCACTGTATCCCTCTAACCTTCTTATTTACGATGAAACACAGAAATGGCATCGGAATTCAATACAAAAGACACAATGCCGACTCAAGTACAAGAAGACTGGCTCTTCTTACTGTCTACGTTTAGAACCTTTTCTGTGAGACCGGTTTTAGATTCCGTAGCTTCACTTCAAGTTTACTGTATCCCTTGGACCTTCTTATTGACGACGAAACACAGAAATTGCATCGGAAATACATACAAAAGGCACACTGCCGACCTAAGTACAAGAAAACAGACTCTTCTTACTGTCTATGTTTTGAACCATTCCAGTGACACTAGTTATAGATTCCGATGCTTCACTTCAGGTTTACTGTATCCCTCTGACCTTCGTATTGACGATGAACCACAGAAATTGCGTCGGAATTAAATAGAAAAGGCACAATGCCGACTTAAGTACAAGAAAACTGACTCTTCTTACTGTCTATGTTTTGAACCATTCCTGCAACACTACTTATAGATTCCGATGCTTCACTTCAGGTTTACTGTATCCCTCTGACCTTCTTATTGACGATGAAACACAGAAATTGCATCGGAATTAAATACAAAAGGCACAATGCCGACTTAAGTACAAGTAACTTACTATTTTTACTGTCTATGTTTTGAACCATTCCTGTGACACTAGTTATAGATTCCGATGCTTCACTTCAGGTTTACTGTATCCCTCTGACCTTCTTATTGACGAAGAAACACAGAAATTGCATCGGAATTAAATACAATAGGCACAATGCCGACTTAAGTACAAGAAGACTGACTCTTCTTACTGTCTATGTTTTGAAACTTTCCTGTGACACTAGTTACAGTTTCCGATGCTTCACTTCAGGTTTACTGTATCCCTCTGACCTTCTTATAGACGATGAAACACAGAAATTGATTCGGAATAAACACAAATACTCAATGCCGAATTAAGTACAAGAAAACTGACTCTTCTTACTGTCTATGTTTTGAACCAATCCTGTGACACTAGTTAAAGATTCCGATGCTTCACTTCAGGTTTAGTGAATCCATCTGACCGTCGTATTGACGATGAAACAAAGAATTTGCATCTGAATTAAATACAAAAGGCACAATGCCGACTTAAGTACAAGAAAACTGACTCTTCTTACTGTCTATGTTTTGAACCATTCCTGTGACACTAGTTATAGATTCCGATGCTTCACTTCAGGTTCACTGTATCCCTCTGACCTTCTTATTGACGATGAAACACAGAAATTGCATCGGTATTAAATAGAAAAGGCACAATCCCAACTTAAGAACAAGAAAATTGACTCTTCCTACTGTCTATGTTTTGAACCATTCCTGTGACACTAGTTATAGATTCCGATGCTTCGCTTCAGGTTTACTGTATCCCTCTGACTTTCTTATTGACGATGAAACACAGAAATTGCATCAGAATTAAATACAATAGCCACAATGCCGACTTAAGTACAAGAAGACTGATTCTTCTTACTGTCTATGTTTTGAACCATTCCTGTGATACTAGTTATAGATTACGATGCTTCATTTCAGGTTTACTGTATCCCTCTGACCTTCTTATTGGCGATGAAACACAGAAATTGCATCGGAATTAAATACAAAAGCCACAATGCCGACTCAAGTACAAGCAGACCGGCTCTTCTTATTGTCTATGTTTTGAACCATTCCTGTGACACTAGTTATAGATTCCGATGCTTCACTTCAGGTTCACTGTATCCCTCTAACCCTCTTATTTACGATGAAACACAGAATTTGAATCGGAATAAATTACAAAAGGCACAATGCCGACTTAAGTACAATAAAACTGACTCTTCTTTCTGTCTATGATTTGAACCATTCCTGTGACACTAGTTATAGATTCCGATACTACACTTCAGGTTTACTGTATCCCTCTGACCTTCTTATTGACGATGAAACACAGAAATTGCATCGGAATTCAATATAAAAGGCACGATGCCGACTCAAGTACAAGAAGACTGGCTCTTCTTACTGTCTACGTTTAGAACCTTTTCTGTGAGACCGGTTTTGGATTCCGTAGCTTCACTTCAAGTTTACTGTATCCCTTGGACCTTCTTGTTGACGATGAAACACAGAAATTGCATCGGAATTAAATACAAAGGGCACAATGCCTACATAAGTACAAGAAAACTGACTCTTCTTACCGTCTATGTTTTTAAATATTCCAGGGACACCAGTTATAAATTCCGATACTTCACTTCAGGTTTACTGTATCCCTTTGACCTTGTCATTGACAATGAAACACAGAAATTGCATCGGAATTAAATACAAAAGGGACAATGCCGATTTAAGTACAAGAAAACAGACACTTCTTACTGTCTATGTTTTGAACCATTCCTGTGACATTAGTTACAGATTGTGATGCTTCACTTCAGGTTCACTGTATCACTCTGACCTTCTTGTTGACGTTGAAACACAGTAATTGCATCGGAATTAAATACAAAGGGCACAATGCCGACGTAAGTACAAGAAAACTGACTCTTCTTACTGTCTATGTTTTGAACCATTCCTGCAACACTACTTATAGATTCCGATGCTTCACTTCAGTTTTACTGTATCCCTCTGACCTTCTTTTTGACGATGAAACACAGAAATTGCATCGGAATTAAATACAAAAGTCACAATGTCGACTTAAGTACAAGTAACTCACTATTTTTACTGTCTATGTTTTGAACCATTCCTGTGACACTAGTTATAGATTCCGATGCTTCACTTCTGGTTTACTGAATCCCTCTGACCTTCTTATTGACGATGAAACACAGAAATTGCATCGGAACTAAATACAAAAGGCACAATGCCGACTTAAGTACAAGAAGACTGACTCTTCATACTGTCTATGTTTGAAACTTTCCTGTGACACTAGTCACAGATTCCGATGCTTCACTTCAGGTTTACTGTATCCCTCTGACCTTCTTATTGACGATGAAACACAGAAATTGCATCGGAATTTAATACAAAAGGCACAATGCCGACTTAAGTACAAGAAAACTGACTCTTGTTACTGTCTATGTTTTGAAGCATTTCTGTGACACTAGTTATAGATTCCGATGCTTTACTTCAGGTTTACTGTATCCCTCTGACCTTTTCATTGACGATGAAATACAGAAATTGCATCGGAATTAAATACAAAAATCACAATGCCGACTTAAGTACAAGAAAACTGTCTCTTCTTACTGTCTATGTTTTGAACCATTCCTGTGACACTAGTTAACGATGCTTCACTTCAGGTTTAATGTATTCCTCTGACCTTCTTATTGACGATGAAACACAGAAATTGCATCGGAATTAAATACAAAAGGCACAATGTCGACTTAAGCACAAGTAACTTACTATTTTTACTGTCTATGTTTTGAACCATTCCTGTGACACTAGTTATAGATTCCGATGCTTCACTTCAGGTTTACTGTATCCCTCTGACATTCTTATTGACGATGAAACACAGAAATTGCATCGGAATTCAATACAAAAGACACAATGCCGACTCAAGTACAAGAAGACTGGCTCTTCTTACTGTCTACGTTTAGAACCTTTTCTGTGAGACCGGTTTCAGATTCCGTAGCTTCACTTCAAGTTTACTATATCCCTTGGACCTTCTTATTGACGACGAAACACAGAAATTGCATCGGAATTAAATAGAAAAGGCACAATCCCAACTTAAGAACAAGAAAACTGACTCTTCTTACTGTCTATGTTTTGAACCATTCCTGTGACACTAGTTATAGATTCCGATGCTTCGCTTCAGGTTTACTGTATCCCTCTGACTTTCTTATTGACGATGAAACACAGAAATTGCATCAGAATTAAATACAATATCCACAATGCCGACTTAAGTACAAGAAGACTGATTCTTCTTACTGTCTATGTTTTGAACCATTCCTGTGATACTAGTTATAGATTACGATGCTTCATTTCAGGTTTACTGTATCCCTCTGACCTTCTTATTGACGATGAAACACAGAAATTGCATCGGAATTAAATACAAAAGGCACAATGCCGACTTAAGTACAAGTAACTTACTATTTTTACTGTCTATGTTTTGAACCATTCCTGTGACACTAGTTATAGATTCCGATGCTTCACTTCAGGTTTACTGTATCCCTCTGACCTTCTTATTGACGAAGAAACACAGAAATTGCATCGGAATTAAATACAATAGGCACAATGCCGACTTAAGTACAAGAAGACTGACTCTTCTTACTGTCTATGTTTTGAAACTTTCCTGTGACACTAGTTACAGATTCCGATGCTTCACTTCAGGTTTACTGTATCCCTCTGACCTTCTTATAGACGATGAAACACAGAAATTGATTCGGAATAAACACAAATACTCAATGCCGAATTAAGTACAAGAAAACTGACTCTTCTTACTGTCTATGTTTTGAACCATTCCTGTGACACTAGTTAAAGATTCCGATGCTTCACTTCAGGTTTAGTGAATCCCTCTGACCGTCGTATTGACGATGAAACAAAGAATTTGCATCTGAATTAAATACAAAAGGCACAATGCCGACTTAAGTACAAGAAAACTGACTCTTCTTACTGTCTATGTGTTGAACCATTCCTGTGACACTAGTTATAGATTCCGATGCTTCACTTCAGGTTCACTGTATCCCTCTGACCTTCTTATTGACGATGAAACACAGAAATTGCATCGGTATTAAATAGAAAAGGCACAATCCCAACTTAAGAACAAGAAAACTGACTCTTCCTACTGTCTATGTTTTGAACCATTCCTGTGACACTAGTTATAGATTCCGATGCTTCGCTTCAGGTTTACTGTATCCCTCTGACTTTCGTATTGACGATGAAACACAGAAATTGCATCAGAATTAAATATAATAGCCACAATGCCGACTTAAGTACAAGAAGACTGATTCTTCTTACTGTCTATGTTTTGAACCATTCCTGTGATACTAGTTATAGATTACGATGCTTCATTTCAGGTTTACTGTATCCCTCTGACCTTCTTATTGGCGATGAAACACAGAAATTGCATCGGAATTAAATACAAAAGGCACAATGCCGACACAAGTACAAGCAGACCGGCTCTTCTTATTGTCTATGTTTTGAACCATTCCTGTGACACTATTTATAGATTCCGATGCTTCACTTCAGGTTCACTGTATCCCTCTAACCCTCTTATTTACGATGAAACACAGAATTTGAATCGGAATAAATTACAAAAGGCACAATGCCGACTTAAGTACAATAAAACTGACTCTTCTTTCTGTCTATGATTTGAACCATTCCTGTGACACTAGTTATAGATTCCGATACTACACTTCAGGTTTACTGTATCCCTCTGACCTTCTTATTGACGATGAAACACAGAAATTGCATCGGAATTCAATATAAAAGGCTCGATGCCGACTCAAGTACAAGCAGACTGGCTCTTCTTACTGTCTACGTTTAGAACCTTTTCTGTGAGACCGGTTTTGGATTCCGTAGCTTCACTTCAAGTTTACTGTATCCCTTGGACCTTCTTGTTGACGATGAAACACAGAAATTGCATCGGAATTAAATACAAAGGGCACAATGCCGACATAAGTACAAGAAAACTGACTCTTCTTACCGTCTATGTTTTTAAATATTCCAGGGACACCAGTTATAAATTCCGATGCTTCACTTCAGGTTTACTGTATCCCTTTGACCTTCTCATTGACAATGAAACACAGAAATTGCATCGGAATTAAATACAAAATTCACAATGCCGATTTAAGTACAAGAAAACAGACACTTCTTACTGTCTATGTTTTGAACCATTCCTGTGACATTAGTTACAGATTGTGATGCTTCACTTCAGGTTTACTGTATCACTCTGACCTTCTTGTTGACGTTGAAACACAGTAATTGCATCGGAATTAAATACAAAGGGCACAATGCCGACGTAAGTACAAGAAAACTGACTCTTCTTACTGTCTATGTTTTGAACCATTCCTGCAACACTACTTATAGATTCCGATGCTTCACTTCAGTTTTACTGTATCCCTCTGACCTTCTTATTGACGATGAAACACAGAAATTGCATCGGAATTAAATACAAAAGTCACAATGTCGACTTAAGTACAAGTAACTTACTATTTTTACTGTCTATGTTTTGAACCATTCCTGTGACACTAGTTATAGATTCCGATGCTTCACTTCTGGTTTACTGTATCCCTCTGACCTTCTTATTGACGATGAAACACAGAAATTGCATCGGAACTGAATACAAAAGGCACAATGCCGACTTAAGTACAAGAAGACTGACTCTTCATACTGTCTATGTTTGAAACTTTCCTGTGAAACTATTTACAGATTCCGATGCTTCACTTCAGGTTTACTGTATCCCTCTGACCTTCTTATTGACGATGAAACACAGAAATTGCATCGGAATTAAATACAAAAGGCACAATGCCGACTTAAGTACAAGAAAACTGACTCTTGTTACTGTCTATGTTTTGAAGCATTTCTGTGACACTAGTTATAGATTCCGATGCTTTACTTCAGGTTTACTGTATCCCTCTGACCTTTTCATTGACGATGAAATACAGAAATTGCATCGGAATTAAATACAAAAATCACAATGCCGACTTAAGTACAAGAAAACTGTCTCTTCTTACTGTCTATGTTTTGAACCATTCCTGTGACACTAGTTAACGATGCTTCACTTCAGGTTTAATGTATTCCTCTGACCTTCTTATTGACGATGAAACACAGAAATTGCATCGGAATTAAATACAAAAGGCACAATGCCGACTTAAGTACAAGTAACTTACTATTTTTACTGTCTATGTTTTGAACCATTCCTGTGACACTAGTTATAGATTCCGATGCTTCACTTCAGGTTTACTGTATCCCTCTGACCTTCTTATTGACGATGAAACACAGAAATTGCATCGGAATTCAATACAAAAGACACAATGCCGACTCAAGTACAAGAAGACTGGCTCTTCTTACTGTCTACGTTTAGAACCTTTTCTGTGAGACCGGTTTCAGATTCCGTAGCTTCACTTCAAGTTTACTATATCCCTTGGACCTTCTTATTGACGACGAAACACAGAAATTGCATCGGAATTAAATAGAAAAGGCACAATCCCAACTTAAGAACAAGAAAACTGACTCTTCTTACTGTCTATGTTTTGAACCATTCCTGTGACACTAGTTATAGATTCCGATGCTTCGCTTCAGGTTTACTGTATCCCTCTGACTTTCTTATTGACGATGAAACACAGAAATTGCATCAGAATTAAATACAATAGCCACAATGCCGACTTAAGTACAAGAAGACTGATTCTTCTTACTGTCTATGTTTTGAACCATTCCTGTGATACTAGTTATAGATTACGATGCTTCATTTCAGGTTTACTGTATCCCTCTGACCTTCTTATTGACGATGAAACACAGAAATTGCATCGGAATTAAATACAAAAGGCACAATGCCGACTCAAGTACAAGAAGACCGGCTCTTCTTACTGTCTACGTTTAGAACCTTTTCTGTGAGACCGGTTTTAGATTCCGTAGCTTCACTTCAAGTTTACTGTATCCCTTGGACCCTCTTGTTGACGATGAAACACAGAAATTGCATCGGAATTAAATACAAAGGGCACAATGCCGACATAAGTACAAGAAAACTGACTCTTCTTACTGTCTATGTTTTTAAATATTCCAGGGACACCAGTTATAAATTCCGATGCTTCACTTCAGGTTTACTGTATCCCTTTGACCTTCTCATTGACAATGAAACACAGAAATTGCATCGGAATTAAATACAAAAGGCACAATGCCGATTTAAGTACAAGAAAACTGACACTTCTTACTGGCTATGTTTTGAACCATTCCTGTGACATTAGTTACAGATTGTGATGCTTCACTTCAGGTTTACTGTATCACTCTGACCTTCTTGTTGACGATGAAACACAGAAATTGCATCGGAATTAAATGCAAAGGGCACAATGCCGACATAAGTACAAGAAAACTGACTCTTCTTACTGTCTATGTATTGAGCCATTCCTGCAACACTACTTATAGATTCCGATGCTTCACTTCAGTTTTACTGTATCCCTCTGACCTTCTTATTGACGATGAAACACAGAAATTGCATCGGAATTAAATACAAAAGTCACAATGCCGACTTAAGTACAAGTAACATACTATTTTTACTATCTATGTTTTGAACCATTCCTGTGACACTAGTTATAGATTCCGATGCTTCACTTCAGGTTTACTGTATCCCTCTGACCTTCTTATTGACGATGAAACACAGGAATTGCATCGGAACTAAATACAAAAGGCACAATGCCGACTTAAGTACAAGAAGACTGACTCTTCTTACTGTCTATGTTTTGAAACTTTCCTGTGACACTAGTTACAGATTCCGATGCTTCACTTCAGGTTTACTGTATCCCTCTGACCTTCTTATAGACGATGAAACACAGAAATTGATTCGGAATAAACACAAATACTCAATGCCGAATTAAGTACAAGAAAACTGACTCTTCTTACTGTCTATGTTTTGAACCAATCCAGTGACACTAGTTAAAGATTCCGATGCTTCACTTCAGGTTTAGTGAATCCCTCTGACCGTCGTATTGACGATGAAACAAAGAAATTGCATCTGAATTAAATACAAAAGGCACAATGCCGACTTAAGTACAAGATAACTGACTCTTCTTACTGTCTATGTTTTGAACCATTCCTGTGACACTAGTTATAGATTCCGATGCTTCACTTCAGGTTTACTGTATCCTTCTGACCTTCTTATTGACGAAGAAACACAGAAATAGCATCGGAATTAATTACAAAAGGCACAATGCCGACTTAAGTACAAGAAAACTGACTCTTCTTACTGTCTATGTTTGAACCACTCCTGTGACAATAGTTATACGATCTGATGCTACACTTCAGGTTTACTGTATCCCTCTGACCTTCTTATTGACGATGAAACACAGAAATTGCATCGGAATTCAATACAAAAGGCACAATGCCGACTCAAGTACAGGATGACTGGCTCTTCTTAATGTCTACGTTTTGAATATTTCCTGTGAGACCGGTTTTAGATTCCGTAGCTTCACTTCAGATTTACTGTACCCCTTGGACCTTCGTATTGACGACGAAACACAGACATTGCATCGGAAATAAATACAAAAGGCACAGTGCCGACCTAAGTACAAGAAAACTGACTCTTCTTACACTCAATGATTTGAACCATTCCTGTGACACTAGTTATAGATTCCGATGCTAAACTTCAGGTTTACTGTGTCCCTCTGACCCTCTTATTGACGAAGAAACACAGAAATTGAAACGGAATTAAATAGAAAAGGCACAATGCCGACTTAAGTACAAGAAAACTGTCTCTTCTTACTGTCTATGTTTTGAACTATTCCTGTGACAATAGTTATAGATTCCGATGCTTTACTTCAGGTTTACTGTATCCCTCTGACTTTCTTATTGACGATGAAACACAGAAATTGCATCAGAATTAAATACAATAGCCACATTGCCGACATAAGTACAAGAAGACTGATTCTTCTTACTGTCTATGTTTTGAACCATTCCTGTGATACCAGTTATTGCTTACGATGCTTCATTTCAGGTTTACTGTATCCCTCTGACCTTCTTATTTACGATGAAACACAGAATTTGAATCGGAATAAATTATAAAAGGCACAATGCCGGCTTAAGTACAAGAAAACTGACTCTACTTACTGTCTATGATTTGAACCATTCCTGTGACACTAGTTATAGATTCCGATACTACACTTCAGGTTTACTGTATCCCTCTTACCTTCTTATTGACGATGAAACACAGAAATTGCATCGGAATTCAATACAAAAGACACAATGCCGACTCAAGTACAAGAAGACTGGCTCTTCTTACTGTCTACGTTTAGAACCTTTTCTGTGAGACCGGTTTTAGATTCCGTAGCATCACTTAAAGTTTACTGTATCCCTTGGACCTTCTTATTGACGACGAAACACAGAAATTGCATCGGAAATACATACAAAAGGCACACTGCCAACCTAAGTACAAGAAAACAGACTCTTCTTACTGTCTATGTTTTGAACCATTCCAGTGACACTAGTTATAGATTCCGATGCTTCACTTCAGGTTTACTGTATCCCTCTGACCTTCTTATTGACGATGAACCACAGAAATTGCGTCGGAATTAAATAGAAAAGGCACAATGCCGACTTAAGTACAAGAAAACTGACTCTTCTTACTGTCTATGTTTTTAAATATTCCAGGGACACCAGTTATAGATTCCGATGCTTCACTTCAGGTTTACTGTATCCAATTCACCTTCTCATTGACAATGAAACGCCGAAATTGCATTGGAATTAAATACAAAAGGCACAATGCCGATTTAAGTACAAGAAAACTGACACTTCTTAGTGTCTATGTTTTGAACCATTCCTGTGACATTAGTTACAGATTGTGATGTTTCACTTCAGGTTTACTGTAACCCTCTGACCTTCTTGTTGACGATGAAACACAGAAATAGCATCGGAATTAAATACAAAGGGCACAATGCCGACATAAGTACAAGAAAACTGACTCTTCTTACTGTCTATGTTTTGAACCATTCCTGCAACACTACTTATAGATTCCGATGCTTCACTTCAGGTTTACTGTATCCCTCTGACCTTCTTATTGACGATGAAACACAGAAATTGCATCGGAATTAAATACAAAAGGCACAATGCCGACCTTAAGTACAAGTAACTTACTATTTTTACTGTCTATGTTTTGAACCATTCCTGTGACACTAGTTATAGATTCCGATGTTTTACTTCAGGTTTACTGTATCCCTCTGACCTTCTTATTGACGAAGAAACACAGAAATTGCATCGGAATTAAATACAATAGGCACAATGCCGACTTAAGTACAAGAATACTTACTCTTCTTACTGCCTATGTTTTGAACCATTCCTGTGACACTAGTTACAAATTCCGATGCTTCAATTCAGGTTTACAGTATCCCTCTGACCTTCTTATAGACGATGAAACACAGAAATTGCATCGGAATTAAATACAAAAAGCACAATAATGACTCAAGTACAAGAAGACCGGCTCTTCTTACTGTCTATGCTTTGAATCATTCTTGTGACACTAGTCATAGATTCCGATGCTTCACTTCAAGTTCACTGTATCCCCCTAACCTCCTTATTGACGACGAGACATAGAAATTTCATCGGAATGAAATACAAAAGGCAGAATGCCTACTTAAGTACAAGAAAACTGACTCTTCTTACTGTCTATGCTTTGAACATTTCCTGTGACACTAGTTGTAGATTCCGATGCTTCACTTCAGGTTTACTGTATCCCTTGGACCTTCTTATTGACGACGAAACACAGAAATTGCATCGGAATTAAATAGAAAAGGCACAATCCCAACTTAAGAACAAGAAAACTGACTCTTCTTACTCTCTATGTTTTGAACCATTCCTGTGACACTACTTATAGATTCCGATGCTTCACTTCAGGTTTACTGTATCCCTCTGACCTTCTTATTGACGATGACACACAGAAATTGCATTGGAATTAAATACAAACGGCACAATGCCGACTCAAGTACAAGAAGACTGGCTCTTCTTACTGTCTATGTTTTGAACCTTTCCTATGAGTCCGGGTTTAGATTCCGATGTTTCACTTCAGGTTTACTGTATCCCTTGGCCCTTTTTATTGACGACGAAACACAGAAATTGCATGGGAATTAAATAGAAAAGGCACAATGCCGGCTTAAGTACAAGAAAACTGACTCTTCTTACTGTCTATGTTTTGAACCATTCCTGTGACACTAGTTGTAGATTCCGATGCTTCACTTCAGGTTTACTCTATCCCTAGGACCTTCTTATTGACGACGAATCACAGAAATTGCATCGGAATTAAATAGAAAAGGCACAATCCCAACTTAAGAACAAGAAAACTGACTATTCTTACTGTCTATGTTTTGAACCAACCCTGTGACACTAGTTATAGATTCCGATGCTTCACTTCAGTTTTACTGTATCCCTCTGACCTTCTTATTGACGATGAAACACAGAAATAGCATCGGACATAAATACAAAAATCACAATGCCGACTTAAGTACATGAAAACGGACTCTTCTTACTGTCTATGTTTTGAACCATTCCTGTGACACTAGTTATAGATTCCGATGCTTCACTTCAGGTTTACTGTATCCCTCTGACTTTCGTATTGACGATAAAACACAGAAATTGCATCAGAATTAAATGCAATAGCCACAATGCCGACTTAAGTACAAGAAGACTGATCTTCTTACTGTCTATGTTTTGAACCATTCCTGTGATACTAGTCATAGATTACGATGCCTTCATTTCAGATTTACTGTATCCCTCTGACCTTCTTATTAACATAAAACACAGAAAATGCATCGGAATTAAATACAAAAGCACAATGCCGACTCAAGTACAAGCAGGACCGGCTCTTCTTACTGTCTATGTTTTGAACCATTCCTGTGACACTAGTTATAGATTCCGATGCTTCACTTCAGGTTCACTGTATCCCTCTAACCTTCTTATTGACGATGAAACACAGAAATTGCATCGGAAATAAATACAAAAGGCACAATGCCGACATAAGTACAAGAAAACTGACTCTTCTTACTGTCTATGTTTTGAACCATTCCTGTGACACTAGTTGTAGATTCCGACGCTACACTTCAGGTTTACTGTATCCCTCTGACCTTCTTAATTACGATGAAACACCGAATTTGAATCGGATTAAATTACAAAAGGCACAATGCCGACTTAAGTACAAGAAAACTGATTCTTCTTACTGTCTATGATTTGAACCATTCCTGTGACACTAGTTATAGATTATGATACTACACTTCAGGTTTACTGTATCCCTCTGACCTTCTTATTGACGATGAAACACAGAAATTGCATCGGAATTCAATACAAAAGGCACAGTGCCGACTAAAGTACAAGAAGACTGGCTCTTCTTACTGTCTACGTTTAGAACCTTTTCTGTGAGACCGGTTTTAGATTCCGTAGCTTCACTTCAAGCTTACTGTATCCCTTGGACCTTCTTATTGACGACGAAACACAGAAGTTGCATCGGAAATACATGCAAAAGGCACAATGCCGACCTAAGTACAAGAAAACAGACTCTTCTTACTGTCTATGATTTTAAATATTCCAGGGACACCAGTTATAGATTTCGATGCTTCACTTCAGGTTTACTGTATCCCTTTGACCTTCTCATTGACAATGAAACACAGAAATTGCATCGGAATTGTATACAAAAGGCACAATGCCGATTTAAGTACATGAAAACTGACACTTCTTACTGTCTATGTTTAGAACCATTCCTGTGACATTAGTTACAGATTGTGATGCTACACTTCAGGTTTACTGTATCCCTCTGACCTTCTTGTTTACGATGAAACATAGAAATTGCATCGGAATTAAATACAAGGGGCACAATGCCGACATAAGTACAAGAAAACTGACTCTTCTTACAGTCTATGTTTTGAACCATTCCTGTGACACTAGTTATAGATTCCGATGCTTCACTTCAGGTTCACTGTATCCCTCTGACCTTCTTATTGACGAGGAAACACAGAAATTGCATCGGAATTAAATACAAAAGGCACAATGCCGACTCAAGTACAAGAAGACTGGCTCCTCTTACTGTCCATGTTGTGAACCTTTCCTGTGAGACCGGTTTTAGATTCCGATGCTTTACTTCAGGTTTACTGTATCCCTTGTACCTTCTTATTGACGGCTAAACACAGAAATTGCATCGGAATTAAATAGAAAAGGCACAATGCCGAGTTAAGTACAAGAAAACTGACTCTTCTTACTGTCTATGATTTGAACCAGTCCTGTGAGTCTAGTTATAGATTCCGATACTACACTTCAGGTTTACTGTATCCCTCTGATCTTCTTATTGACGATCAAACACAGAAAATGCATCGGAATTAAATACAAAAGGCACAATGCCGACTCAAGTACAAGAAGACTGGCTCCTCTTACTGTCCATGTTGTGAACCTTTCCTGTGAGACCGGTTTTAGATTCCGATGCTTTACTTCAGGTTTACTGTATCCCTTGTACCTTCTTATTGACGGCGAAACACAGATATTGCATCGGAATTAAATAGAAAAGGCACAATGCCGAATTAAGTACAAGAAAACTGACTCTTCTTACTGTCTATGTTTTGAATCATTCCTGGGACACTACTTATAGATTCCGATGCTTCACTTCAGGTTTACTGTATCCCTCTTACCCTCTTATTGACGATGAAACACAGAAATTGCATCGGAATTAAATACAAAAGGCACAATGCCGACTTAAGTACAAGTAAACTGACTCTTCTTACTGTCTATGTTTTGAACCATTCCTGTGACACTAGTTATAGATTCCGATGCTTCTCTTCAGGTTTACTGTATGCCTCTGACCTTCTTATTGACGATGAAACACAGAAATTGCATCGGAACTAAATACAAACGGCACAAAGCCGACTTAAGTACAAGAAGACTGACTCTTCATACTGTCTATGTTTGAAACTTTCCTGTGACACTAGTTACAGATTCCGATGCTTCACTTCAGGTTTACTGTATCCCTCTGACCTTCCCATTGACGATGAAATACAGAAATTGCATCGGAATTAAATACAAAAATCACAATGCCGACTTAAGTACAAGAAAACTGTCTCTTCTTACTGTCTATGTTTTGAACCATTCCTGTGACACTACTTAACGATGCTTCACTTCAGGTTTAATGTATTCCTCTGACCTTCTTATTGACGATGAAACACAGAAATTGCATCGGAATTAAATACAAAAGGCACAATGCCGACTTAAGTACAAGTAACTTACTATTTTTACTGTCTATGTTTTGAACCATTCCTGTGACACTAGTTATAGATTCCGATGCTTCACTTCAGGTTTACTGTATCCCTCTGACCTTCTTATTGACGATGAAACACAGAAATTGCATCGGAACTAAATACAAAAGGCACAATGCCGACTTAAGTACAAGAAGACTGACTCTTCTTACTGTCTACGTTTTGAAACTTTCCTGTGACACTAGTTACAGCTTGCGATGCCTCACTTCAGGTTTACTGTATCCCTCTGACCTTCTTATAGACGATGAAACACAGAAATTGATTCGGAATAAACACAAATACTCAATGCCGAATTAAGTACAAAAAAACTGACTCTTCTTCCTGTCTATGTTTTGAACCAATCCTGTGACACTAGTTAAAGATTCCGATGCTTCACTTCAGGTTTACTGTATCCCTCTTACCTTCATATTGACGATGAGACACAGAAATTGCATCGGAATTAGATACAAAAGGCACAATGCCAACTTAAGAACAAGAAAACTGACTCTTCTTACTGTCTATGTTTTGAACCACTCCTGTGACACTAGTTATAGATTCCGATGCTTCACTTCAGGTTAACTGTATCCCTCTGACCTTCTTATTGACGATGAAACACAGAAATTGCATCGGAATTAAACAGAAAAGGCACAATGCCGATTTAAGTACAAGAAAACTGACTCTTCTTAATGTCTATGTTTTGAACCATTCCTGTGACACTAGTTATAGATTCCGATGCTTCACTTCAGGTTTACTGTATCCCTCTGACCTTCTTATTGACGACGAAATACAGAAATTGCATCGGAATTAAATTCAAAAAGCACAATGCCGATTTAAGTACAAGAAAACTGACTCTTCTTACTGTCTATGGGTTGAACTATTCCTGTGATATTAGTTACAGATTCTGATGCTTCACCTCAGGTTTACTGTATCCCTCTGACCTTCTTATTGACGATGAAACACAGAAATTGCATCGGAACTAAATACAAACGGCACAAAGCCGACTTAAGCACAAGAAGACTGACTCTTCATACTGTCTATGTTTGAAACTTTCCTGTGACACTAGTTACAGATTCCGATGCTTCACTTCAGGTTTACTGTATTCCTCTGACCTTCTTATTGACGATGAAACACAGAAATTGCATCAGAATTAAATACAAAAGGCACAATGCCGACTTAAGTACAAGAAAACTGACTCTTCTTACTGTCTATGTTTTCAACCATTCCTGTGACACTAGTTATAGATTCCGATGCTTCGCTTCAGGATTACTGTATCCCTCTGACCTTCTTATAGACGATGAAACACAGAAATTGCATCGGAATTAAATACAAAAGGCACAATGCCGACTTAAGTACAAGAAAACTGACTCTTCTTACTGTCTGTTTTGAACCATTCCTGTGACACTAGTTATAGTTTCCGATGCTTCACTTCAGGTTTACTGTATCCCTCTTACCTTCATATTGATGATGAGACACAGAAATTGCATCGGAATTAGATACAAAAGGCACAATGCCAACTTAAGAACAAGAAAACTGACTCTTCTTACTGTCTATGTTTTGAACCACTCCTGTGACACTAGTTACAGCTTCCGATGCTTCACTTCAGGCTTACTGTATTCCTCTGACCTTCTTATAGACGATGAAACACAGAAATTGATTCGTAATAAACACAAATACTCAATGCCGAATTAAGTACAAGAAAACTGACTCTTCTTACTGTCTATGATTTGAACCAATCCTGTGACAATAGTTAAAGACTCCGATGCTTCACTTCAGGTTTAGTAAATCCCTCTGACCTTCGTATTGACGATGAAACACAGAAATTGCATCGGAATTAAATACAATAGCCACAATGCCGACATAAGTACAAGAAGACTGACTCTTCTTACTGTCTATGTTTTGAACCATTCCTGTGACACTAGTTATAGATTCCGATGCTTCATTTCAGGAATACTGTATCCCTCTGACCTTCTTACTGACGATGAAACACAGAAATTGCATCGGAATTAAATTCAAAATGCACAATGCCGACTCAAGTACAAGAAGACCGGCTTTTCTTACTGTCTATGTTTTGAATCATTCCTGTGACACTAGTCATAGATTCCGATGCTTCACTTCAGGTTCACTGTATCCCTCTAACCTCCTTAATGACGATGAAACATAGAAATGTAATCGGAATTAAATACAAAAGGCACAAAGCCGTCTCAAGTACAAGAAGGCTGGTTCATCTTACAGTCTATGTTTTGAACCATTCCTGTGACACTAGTTATAGATTCCGTTGCTTCACTTCAGGTTTACTGTATCCCTCTGACCTTGGTATTGACGATGAAACACAGAAATTGCATCGGAATTAAATAGAAAAGGCACAATGCCGACTTAAGTACAAGAAAACTGACTCTTCTTACTGTCTATGTTTTGAACCATTCCTGTGACACTAGTTATAGTTTCCGATGCTTCACTTCAGGTTTACTGTATCCCTCTTACCTTCATATTGACGATGAGACACATAAATTGCATCGGAATTAGATACAAAAGACACAATGCCAACTTAAGAACAAGAAAACTGACTTTTCTTACTGTCTATGTTTTGAACCACTCCTGTGACACTAGTTATAGATTCCGATGCTTCACTTCAGGTTTACTGTATCCCTCTGACCTTCTTATTGACGACGAAACACAGAAATTGCATCGGAATTAAATACAAAAAGCACAATGCCGATTTAAGTACAAGAAAACTGACTCTTTTTACTGTCTATGGGTTGAACTATTCCTGTGATATTAGTTACAGATTCTGATGCTTCACTTCAGGTTTACTGTATCCCTGTGACCTTCTTGTTGACGATGAAACACAGAAATTGCATCGGAATTAATTACAAACGGCACAATGCCGACTTAAGTACAAGAAAACAGACTCTTCTTACAGTCTATGTTTTGAACCATTCCTGGGACACTACTTATTGATTCCGATGCTTCACTTCAGGTTTACTGTATCCCTCTTACCCTCTTATTGACGATGAAACACAGAAATTGCATCGGAATTAAATACAATAGACACAATGCCGAATTAAGTACAAGTAAACTGACTCTTCTTACTCTCTATATTTTGAACCATTTCTGTGACACTAATTATAGATTCCGATGCTTCACTTCAGGTTTAGTGTATCCCTCTGACCTTCTTATTGACGATGAAACACAGAAATTCCAACGGAATTAAATACAAAAATCACAATGCCGACTTATGTACAAGAAAACTGACTCTTATTACTGTCTATGTTTTGAACCATTCCTGTGACACTAGTTATAGTTTCCGATGCACGCTTCAGGTTTACTGTATCCCTCTGACCTTCTTATTGACGATGAAACACAGAAATTGCATCGGAATTAAATACAAATGGCACAATGCCGACTTAGGTACAAGAAAACTGACCCTTCTTACTGGCTATGTTTGAACCACTACTGTGACACTAGTTATAGATTCCGTTGCTTCGCTTCAGGTTTACTGTATCCCTCTGACCTTTTTATTGACGATGAAACACAGAAATTGCATCGGAATTCAATACAAAAGGCACAATGCCGACTTAAGTACAAGTAAACTGATTCCTCTTACTGTCTATGTTTTGAATCATTCCTGTGACACTAGTTATAGATTCAGATGCTTCATTTCAGGTTTACTGTATCCCACTAACCTTCTTATAGATGATGAAACACAGAAATTGCATCGGAATTAAATACAGTAGACACAATGCCGAATTAAGTACAAGTAAACTGACTCTTCTTACTCTCTATGTTTTGAACCATTTCTGTGACACTAATTATAGATTGCGATGCTTCACTTCAGGTTTAGTGTATCCCTCTGACCTTCTTATTGACGATGAAACACAGAAATTGCATCGGAATTAAATACAAAAGGCACAATGCCGACTTAAGTACAAGAAAAATGACTCTTCTTCCTGTCTATGTTTTGAACCATTCCTGTGACGCTAGTTATAGATTCAGATGCTTCATTTCAGGTTTACTGTAGCCCTGTGACCTTCTTGTTGACGATGAAACACAGAAATTACATCGGAATTAAATACAAAGGGCACAATGCCGATTTAAGTAACAGAAAACTGACTCTTCTTACTGTCTATGTTTTGAACCATTCCTGTGACACTACTTGTAGATTCCGATGCATCAATTCAGGTTTACTGTATCCCTCTGACCTTCTTATTGACGATGAAACACAGAAATTGCATCGGAATTAAATACAAAAGGCACAATGCCGACTTAAGTACAAGTAAACTGACTCTTCTTACTGTCTATGATTTGAACCATTCCTGTGACACTAGTTATTGATTCCGATGCTTCACTTCAGGTTTACTCTATCCCTCTGACCTTCTTATTGACGATGAAACACAGAAATTGCATCGGAACTAAATACAAAAGGCACAATGCCCACTTAAGTACAAGAAAACTGACTCTTCTTACTGTCTATGTTTTGAACTATACCTGTGACACTAGTTATAGTTTCCGATGCTTCACTTCAGGTTTACTGTATCCCTCTGACCTTCTTATTGACGATGAAACACAGAAATTGCATCGGAATTCAATACAAAAGGCACAACGCCGACTCAAGTACAAGAAGACCTGCTCATCTTACTGTATACGTTTTGAACCGTTCCTGTGGGACCGGTATTAGATTCCGTAGCTTCACTTCAGGTTTACTGTATCCCTTGGACCTTCTTATTGACGACGAAACACAGAAATTGAATCGGAAATACATACAAAAGGCACAATGCCGACCTAAGTACAAGAAAACTGACTCCTCCTACTGTCTGCTTTGAACCATTCCTGTGACACTAGTTATAGATTCCGATGCTTCACATCAGGTTTACTGTATCCCTCTGACCTTCTTATTGACGAAGAAACACAGAAATTTAATCGGAATTAAATACAAACGGTACAATGCCGACTTAAGTACAAGAAAACTGACTCTTGTTACTGGCTATGATTTGAAGCATTCCTGTGACACTAGTTATAGATTCCGATGCTTCACTTCAGGTTTACTGTATCCCTATGACATTCTTATTGACGATGAAACACAGAAATTGCATCGGAATTAAATACAAAAATCACAATGCCGACTTAAGTACAACAAAACTGACTCTTCTTACTGTCTATGTTTTGAACCATTCCTGTGACTCTAGGTATAGATTGCGATGCTTCACTTCAGGTTTATTGTATCCCTCTGACTTTCTTATTGACGATGAAACACAGAAATTGCATCGGAATTAAATACAATAGCCACAATGCCGACATAAGTACAAGAAGACTGACTCTTCTTACTGTCTATGTTTTGAACCATTCCTGTGACACTAGTTATAGATTCCGATGCTTCATTTCAGGAATACTGTATCCCTCTGACCTTCTTACTGACGATGAAACACAGAAATTGCATCGGAATTAAATTCAAAAGGCACAATGCCGACTTAAGTACAAGAAAACTGACTCTTCTTACTGTCTATGTTTTGAACCATTCCTGTGACACTAGTTATAGTTTCCGATGCTTCACTTCAGGTTTACTGTATCCCTCTGACCTTCTTGTTGACGACGAAACACAGAAATTGCATCGGAATTAAATACAAAAAGCACAATGCCGATTTAAGTACAAGAAAACTGACTCTTCTTACTGTCTATGGGTTGAACTATTCCAGTGATGTTAGTTACAGATTCTGATGCTTCACTTCAGGTTTACTGTATCCCTGTGACCTTCTTGTTTACGATGAAACACAGAAACTGCATCGGAATTAATTACAAACGGCACAATGCCGACATAAGTACAAGAAAACTGACTCTTCTTACAGTCTATGTTTTGAACCATTCCTGTGACACTAGTTATAGTTTCCAAAGCACGCTTCAGGTTTACTGTATCCCTCTGACCTTCTTATTGACGATGAAACACAGAAATTGCATCGGAATTAAATACAAATTGCACAATGCCGACTTAGGTACAAGAAAACTGACTCTTCTTACTGGCTATGTTTGAACCACTACTGTGACACTAGTTATAGATTCCGTTGCTTCGCTTCAGGTTTACTGTATCCCTCTGACCGTTTTATTGACGATGCAACACAGAAATTGCATCGGAATTCAATACAAAAGGCACAATGCCGACTTAAGTACAAGTAAACTGATTCCTCTTACTGTCTATGTTTTGAACCATTCCTGTGACACTAGTTATAGTTTCCAAAGCACGCTTCAGGTTTACTGTATCCCTCTGACCTTCTTATTGACGATGAAACACAGAAATTGCATCGGAATTAATTACAAACGGCACAATGCCGACATACGTACAAGAAAACTGACTCTTCTTACTGGCTATGTTTGAACCATTCCTGTGACACTAGTTATAGTTTCCAAAGCACGCTTCAGGTTTACTGTATCCCTCTGACCTTCTTATTGACGATGAAACACAGAAATTGCATCGGAATTAAATACAAAAGGCACAATGCCGACATAAGTGCAAGAAAATGACTCTTCAACCTGCCTATGATTTGAATCATTCCTGTGACACTAGTTATAGATTCCGATGCTTCACTTCAGGTTTACTGTATCCCACTAACCTTCTTATAGATGATGAAACACAGAAATTGCATCGGAATTAAATACAATAGACACAATGCCGAATTAAGTACAAGTAAACTGACTCTTCTTACTCTCTATGTTTTGAACCATTTCTGTGACACTAATTATAGATTGCGATGCTTCACTTCAGGTTTAGTGTATTCCTCTGACCTTCTTATTGATGATGAAACACAGAAATTGCATCGGAATTAAATACAAAAGGCACAATGCCAACTTAAGTACAAGAAAAATGACTCTTCTGACTGTCTATGTTTTGAACCATTCCTGTGACACTAGTTATAGATTCCGATGCTTCACTTCAGGTTTACAGTATCCCTCTGACCTTCTTATTGACGATGAAACACAGAAATTGCATCGGAATTAAATACAAAAATCACAATGCCGATTAATGTACATGAAAACTGAGTCTTCTTACTGTCTATGTTTGAACCATTCCTGTGACACTAGTTATAGATTCCGATGCTTCACTTCAGGTTTACTGTATACCTCTGACTTTCTTATTGACGATGAAACACAGAAATTGCATCGGAATTTAATGCAATAGGCACAATGCCGACTTAAGTACAAGAAGACTGACTCTTGATACTGTCTATGTTTTTAACCATTCCTGTGACACTAGTTATAGATTCCGATGCTTCAGTTCAGATTTACTGTATCCCTCTGTCCTTCTTATTGACGATGAAACACAGAGATTGCATCGGAATTAATTACAAAGGGCACAATGCCGACTTAAGTACAAGAAATCTGACTCTTCTTACTGTCTATGTTTTGAACCATTCCTGTGACACTAGTTACAGATTCCGATGCTTCACTTCAGGTTTACTGTATCCCTCTGACATTCTCATTGACGATGAAACACAGAAATTGTATCGGAATTAAATACAAAAGGCACAATGCCGACTTAAGTACAAGAAAACTGACTCATCTTACTGTCTATGTTTCGAACCATTCCTGTGACACTAGTTATAGATTCCGATGCTTCACTTCAGGTTTACTGTATCCCTCTGACCTTCTTATAGACGATGAAACACAGAAATTGCATCGGAATTAAATACAATAGACACAATGCCGAATTAAGTACAAGTAAACTGAATCTCCTTAATGTCTATGTTTCAACCATTCCTGTGACAATAATTATAGATTCCGATGCTTCACTTCAGGTTTACTGTATCCCTCTGACCTTCTTATTGACGTTGATGCACAGAAATTGCATCGGAATTAAATACAAAAATCACAATGCCGACTTATGTACAAGAAAACAGACTCTTCTTACTGTCTATGTTTGATCCATTTCTTTAACACTAGTTATAGATTCCGATGCTTCACTTCCGGTTTACTGTATCCCTCTGACCTTCTTATTGACGACGAAACACAGAAATTGCATCGGAAGTAAATACAAAAGTCACAATGTTGACTTAAGTACAAGAAGAGTGACTCTTCATACTGTCTATGATTTGAAACTTTCCTGTGACACTAGTTACAGATTCCGATGCTTCACTTCATGTTTACTGTATCCCTCTGACCTTCTTATTGACGATGAAACACAGAAATTGCATCGGAATTAAATACAATAGACACAATGCCGAATTAAGTACAAGTAAACTGACTCTTCTTACTCTCTATGTTTTGAACCATTTCTGTGACACTAATTATAGATTGCGATGCTTCACTTCAGGTTTAGTGTATCCCTCTGACCTTCTTATTGATGATGAAACACAGAAATTGCATCGGAATTAAATACAAAAGGCACAATGCCGACTTAAGTACAAGAAAAATGACTCTTCTGACTGTCTATGTTTTGAACCATTCCTGTGACACTAGTTATAGATTCCGATGCTTCACTTCAGGTTTACAGTATCCCTCTGACCTTCTTATTGACGATGAAACACAGAAATTGCATCGGAATTAAATACAAAAATCACAATGCCGATTTATGTACATGAAAACTGAGTCTTCTTACTGTCTATGTTTGAACCATTCCTGTGACACTAGTTATAGATTCCGATGCTTCACTTCAGGTTTACTGTGTACCTCTGACTTTCTTATTGACGATGAAACACAGAAATTGCATCGGAATTAAATGCAATAGGCACAATGCCTACTTAAGTACAAGAAGACTGACTCTTGATACTGTCTATGTTTTTAACCATTCCTGTGACACTAGTTATAGATTCCGATGCTTCAGTTCAGATTTACTGTATCCCTCTGACCTTCTTATTGACGATGAAACACAGAGATTGCATCGGAATTAATTACAAAGGGCACAATGCCGACTTAAGTACAAGAAATCTGACTCTTCTTACTGTCTATGTTTTGAACCATTCCTGTGACACTACTTCTAGATTCCGATGCTTCACTTCAGGTTTACTGTATCCCTCTGACCTTCCTATTGACGATGAAACACAGAAATTGCATCGGAATTAAATACTAAAGGCACAATGCCGACTTAAGTACAAGAAAACTGACCCTTCTTACTGTCTATGATTTGAACCATTCCTGTGACACTACTAATAGATTCCGATGCTTCACTTCAAGTTTACTGTATCCCTCTGACCTTCTTATTGACGATGAAACACAGAAATAGCATCGGAATTAAATACAAAAGGCACAATGCCGACTTAAGTACAAGTAAACTGACTCTTCTTACTGTCTATGTTTTGAACCATTCCTGTGAAACTAGTTATAGATTCCGATGTTTCACTTCAGGTTTACTGTATCCCTCTGACCTTCTTATTGACGATGAAACACAGAAATTGCATCGGAATTAATTACAAAGGGCACAATGCCGACTTAAGTACAAGAAATCTGACTCTTCTTACTGTCTATGTTTTGAACCATTCCTGTGACACTACTTCTAGATTCCGATGCTTCACTTCCGGTTTACCGTATCCCAGCTGACCTTCCTATTGACGATGAAACACAGAAATTGCATCGGAACTAAATACAAAATGCACAAAGCCGACTTAAGTACAAGAAGACTGACTCTTCATACCGTCTATAGTTTAAAACATTCCTGTGACACTAGTTACAGATTCCGATGCTTCACTTCAGGTTTACTGTATCCCTCTGACCTTCTTATAGACGATGAAACACAGAAATTGCATCGTAATTAAATACAATAGACACAATGCCGAATTAAGTACAAGTAAACTGAATCTCCTTAATGTCTATGTTTCAACCATTCCTGTGACAATAATTATAGATTCCGATGCTTCACTTCAGGTTTAGTGTATCCCTTTGACCTTCTTATTGACGATGAAACACAGATATTGCATCGGAATTAAATACAAAAGGAACAATGCCGACTTAAGTACAAGAAAAATGACTCTTCTTACTGTCTATGTTTTGAACCATTCCTCTGAAACTAGTTACAGATTCCGATGCTTCACTTCAGGTTTACTGTATCCCTCTGACCTTCTTATTGACGTTGAAGCACAGAAATTGCATCGGAATTAAATACAAAAATCACAATGCCGACTTATGTACAAGAAAACAGACTCTTCTTACTGTCTATGTTTGATCCATTTCTTTGACACTAGTTATAGATTCCGATGCTTCACTTCAGGTTTACTGTATACCTCTGACTTTGTTATTGACGATGAAACACAGAAATTGCATCGGAAATAAATGCAATAGGCACAATGCCGACTTAAGTACAAGTAAACTGACTCTTCTTACTGTCTATGTTTTGAACCATTCCTGTGACACTAGTTAAAGATTCCGATGCTTCACTTCCGGTTTACTGTATCCCTCTGACCTTCTTATTGACGACGAAACACAGAAATTGCATCGGAACTAAATACAAAAGTCATAATGCCGACTTAAGTACAAGAAGAGTGACTCTTCATACTGTCTATGATTTGAAACTTTCCTGTGACAGTAGTTACAGATTCCGATGCTTCACTTCATGTTTACTGTATCCCTCTGACCTTCTTATTGACGATGAAACACAGAAATTGCATCGGAATTAAATACAAAAGGCACAATGCCGACTTAAGTTCAAGAAAAATGACTCTTCTTCCTGTCTATGTTTTGAACCATTCCTGTGACACTAGTTATAGATTCTGATGCTTCACTTCTAGGTTTACTGTATCCCTCTGACCTTCTTATTGACGATGAAACACAGAAATTGCATCGGAATTAAATAGAAAAATCACAATGCCGACTCATGTACAAGAAAACTGACTCCTCTTATTGTCTATGTTTGAACCATTGCAGTGACTCTAGTTATAGATTCCGATGCTTCACTTCAGGTTTACTGTATACCTCTGACTTTCTTATTGACGATGAAACACAGAAATTGCATCGCAATTAAATGCAATAGGCACAATGCCGACTTAAGTACAAGAAGACTGATCCTTGTTACTGTCTATGTTTTGAACCATTCCTGTGACACTAGTTATAGATTCCGATGCTTCACTTCAGGTTTACTGTATCCCTCTGACCTTCTTATTGACGATGAAACACAGAAATTGCATCGGAATTAATTACAAAGGGCACAATGCCGACTTAAGTACAAGAAGACTGACTCTTCATACTGTCTATGATTTGAAACTTTCCTGTGACACTAGTTACAGATTCCGATGCTTCACTTCAGGTTCACTGTATCTCTGTGACCTTCTTATTGACGATGAAACACAGAAATTCCATCGGAATTAAATACAAAAGGCACAATGCCGACTTAAGTTCAAGAAAAATGACTCTTCTTACTGTCTATGTTTTGAACCATTCCTGTGACACTAGTTATAGATTCCGATGCTTCACTTCAAGATTTACTCTATCCCTCTGACCTTCTTATTGACGATGAAGCACAGAAATGGCATCGGAATTAAATACAAAAATCACAATGCCCACTTATGTACAAGAAAACTGACTCTTCTTATTGTCTATGTTTGAACCATTCCTGTGACTCTAGTTATAGATTCCGATGCTTCACTTCAGGTTTACTGTATACCTCTGACTTTCTTATTGACGATGAAACACAGAAATTGCATCGGAATTAAATGCAATAGGCACAATGCCGACTTAAGTACAAGAAGACTGACTCTTGTTACTGTCTATGTTTTGAACCATTCCTGTGACACTAGTTATAGATTCCGATGCTTCACTTCAGGTTTACTATATCCCTCTGACCTTCTTATTGACGATGAAACCCAGAAATTGCATCGGAATTAAATACAAAAGGCACAATGCCGACTCAAGTACAAGAAGACTGGCCCTTCTTACTGTCTATGTTTGAACCATTCCTGTGACACTAGTTATAGACTCCGAAGCTTCATTTCATGTTCACTGTATCCCTCTGACCTTCTTATTGACGATGAAACACAGCAATTGCATCGGAATTAAATACAATAGGCACAATGCCGACTCAAGTACAAGAAGACCGGCTCTTCTTACTGTCTATGTTTTGAACCATTCCTGTGACACTAGTTATAGTTTCCGATGCTTCACTTCAGGTTCACCATATCCCTCTAACCTCCTTATTGACGATGAAACACAGAAATTGCATCGGAATTAAATACAAAAGGCACAATGCCGACTCAAGTACAAGAAGGCTGGCTCATCTTACTGTCTATGTTTTGAACCATTCCTGTGACATTAGTTATAGATTCCGTTGCTTCACTTCTGGTTTACTGTATCCCTCTGACCTTCTTATTGACGATGAAACACAGAAGGTGCATCGGAATTAAATACAAAAGGCACAATGCCGACTTAAGTATAAGTAAACTGCCTCTTCTTACTGCCTATGTTTTGAACCATTCCTGTGACACTAGTTATAGATTAAGATGCTTCACTTCAGGGTTACTGTATCCCTCTGACCTTCTTATTGACGATGAAACACAGAAATTGCATCGGAATTAAATACAAAAGGCACAATGCCGACTCAAGTACAAGAAGGCTGGCTCATCTTACTGTCTATGTTTTGTACCATTCCTGTGACACTAGATATAGATTCCGTTGCTTCACTTCAGGTTAACTGTATCCCTCTGACCTTCTTATTGACGATGAAACACAGAAATTGCATCGGAATTAAATACAAAACGCACAATACCGACTCAAGTACAAGAAGACCGGCTCTTCTTACTGTCTACGTTTTGGACCATTCCTGTGGCACTAGTTATAGATTCCGATGCTTCACTTCAGGTTCACCGTATCCCTCTAACCTCCTTATTGACGATGAAACACAGAAATTGCATCGGAAATAAATACAAAAGGCACAATGCCGACTCAAGTACAAGAAGGCTGGCTCAACTTACTGTCTATGTTTTTAACCACTCCTGTGACACTAGTTATAGATTCCGATGCTTCACTTCAGGTTTACTGTATCCCTCTGACCTTCTTATTGACGATGAAACACAGAAATTGCATCGGAATTAATTACAAAGGGCACAATGCCGACTTAAGTACAAGAAAACTGACTCTTCTTACTGTCTATGTTTTGAACCATTCCTGTGACACTACTTATAGATTCCGATGCTTCACTAAAGGTTTACTGTATCCCTCTGACCTTCTTATTGTCGTTGAAACACAGATACTGCATCGGAATTAAATACAAAAGGCACAATGCCGACTTATGTACAAGTAAACTGACTCTTCTTGCTGTCTATGCTTTGAACCATTCCTGTGACATTAGTTATAGATTTCGTTGCTTCACTTCAGGTTTACTGTATCCCTCTGACCTTGTTATTGACGATGAAACACAGAAATTGCATCGGAACTAAATACAAAAGGCACAAAGCCGACTTTAGTACAAGAAGACTGACTCTTCATACTGTCTATGTTAGAAACATTCCTGTGACACTAGTTACAGATGCCGATGCTTCACTTCAGGTTTACTGTATCCCTCTGACCTTCTTATTGACGATGAAACACAGACATTGCATCGGAATTAAATACAAAAGGCACAATTGCTACTTAAGTACAAGAAAACTGACTTTTCTTACTGTCTATGATTTGAACCATTCCTGTGACACTAGTTATAGATTCCCATGCTTCAGTTCAGGTTTACTGTATCCCTCTGACCTTCTTATAGACGATGAAACACAGAAATTGCATCGGAATTAAATACAATAGACACAATGCCGAATTAAGTACAAGTAAACTGACTCTCCTTAATGTCTATGTTTGAATCATTCCTGTGACACTAATTATAGATTCCGATGCTTCACTTCAGGTTTAGTGTATCCCTCTGACCTTCTTATTGACGATGAAACACAGAAATTGCATCGGAATTAAATACAAAAGGCACAATGCCGACATAAGTATAAGGAAAATGACTCTTCTTACTGTCTATGTTTTGAACCATTCCTGTGACACTAGTTATAGTTTCCGATGCTTCACTTCAGGTTTACTGTATCCCTCTGACCTTGTTATTGACGATGAAACACAGAAATTGCATCGGAAGTAAATACAAAAATCATTATGCCGACTTATGTACAAGAAAACTGACTCTTCTTACTGTCTATGTTTGAACCATTCCTGTGACGCTAGTTATAGATTCCGATGCTTCACTTCAGGTTTACTGTATACCTCTGACTTTCCTATTGTCGATGAAACACAGAAATTGCATCGGAATTAAATGCAATAGGCACAATGCCGACTTAAGTACAAGACGACTGACTCTTGTTACTGTCTATGTTTTGAACCATTCCTGAGACACTAGTTATAGATTCCGATGCTTCCCTTCAGGTTTACTGTATCCCTCTGACCTTCTTATTGAGGATAAAACACAGAAATTGCATCCGAATTAAATACAAAGGGCACAATGCCGACTTAAGTACAAGAAAACTGACTCTTCTTACTGTCTATTATTTGAACCATTCCTGTGACACTACTTATTCATTCCGATGCTTCACTTCAGGTTTACTGTATCCCTCTGACCTTCTTATTGACGATGAAACACAGAAATTGCATCGGAATTAAATACAAAAGGCACAATGCCGACTTAAGTACAAGTAAACTGACTCTTCTTACTGTCTATGTTTTGAACCATTCCTGTGACACTAGTTATAGATTCCGATGCTTCACTTCAGGTATACTGTATCCCTCTCACCTTCTTATTGACGATGAAACACAGAAATTGCATCGGAACTAAATACAAAAGGCACATAGATGACTTAAGTACAAGAAGACTGACTCTTCATACTGTCTATGGTTTGAAACTTTCCTGTGACACTAGTTAGATTCCGATGCTTCACTTCAGGTTTACTGTACCCCTCCGACCTTCTGACTGACGATGAAACACAGAAATTGCATCGGAATTAATTACAAAGGGCACAATGCCGACTTAAGTTCAAGAAAACTGGCTCTTCTAACTGTCTATGTTTTGAACCATTCCTGTGACACTAATTATAGATTCCGATGCTTCACTTCAGGTTTTGTGTATCCCTCTGACCTTCTTATTGACGATGAAACACAAAAATTGCATCGGAATTAAATACAAAAGGCACAATGCCGACTTAAGTACAAGAAAAATGACTCTTCTTACTGTCTATGCTTTGATCCATTCCTGTGACACTAGTTATAGATTCCGTTGCTTCACTTCAGTTTCACTGTATCCCTCTGACCTTCTTATTGACGATGAAACACAGAAATTGCATCGGAATTAAATACAAAAGGCACAATGCCGACATAAGTGCAAAGAAAATGACTCTTCTTACTGTCTATGTTTTGAACCATTCCTGTGACACTAGTTATAGTTTCCGATGCTTCACTTCAGGTTTACTGTATCCCTCTGACCTTGTTATTGACGATGAAACACAGAAATTGCACCGGAATTAAATACAAAAATCATTATGCCGACTTATGTACAAGGAAACTGACTCTTCTTACTGTCTATGTTTGAACCATTCCTGTGACACTAGTTATAGATTCCGATGCTTCACTTCAGGTTTACTGTATCCCTCTGACCTTCCTATTGACGATGAAACACAGAAGGTGCATCGGAATTAAATACAAAAGGCACAATGCCGACTTAAGTATAAGTAAACTGTCTCTTCTTACTGCCTATGTTTTGAACCATTCCTGTGACACTAGTTATAGATTACGATGCTTCACTTCAGGTTTACTGTATCCCTCTGACCTTCTTATTGACGATGAAACACAGAAATTGCATCGGAATTAAATACAAAAGGCACAATGCCGACTCAAGTACAAGAAGGCTGGCTCATCTTACTGTCTATGTTTTGTACCATTCCTGTGGCACTAGATATAGATTCCGTTGCTTCACTTCAGGTTAACTGTATCCCTCTGACCTTCTTATTGACGATGAAACACAGAAATTGCATCGGAATAAAATACTAAACGCACAATGCCGACTCAAGTACAAGAAGACCGGCTCTTCTTACTGTTTACGTTTTGAACCATTCCTGTGGCACTAGTTATAGATTCCGATGCTTCACTTCAGGTTCACCGTATCCCTCTAACCTCCTTATTGACGATGAAACACAGAAATTGCATCGGAATTAAATACAAAAGGCACAATGCCGACTCAAGTACAAGAAGGCTGGCTCAACTTACTGTCTATGTTTTGAACCACTGCTGTGACACTAGTTATAGATTCCGATGCTTCACTTCAGGTTTACTGTACCCCTCCGACCTTCTGACTGACGATGAAACACAGAAATTGCATCGGAATTAATTACAAAGGGCACAATGCCGACTTAAGTTCAAGAAAACTGGCTCTTCTAACTGTCTATGTTTTGAACCATTCCTGTGACACTAATTATAGATTCCGATGCTTCACTTCAGGTTTTGTGTATCCCTCTGACCTTCTTATTGACGATGAAACACAAAAATTGCATCGGAATTAAATACAAAAGGCACAATGCCGACTTAAGTACAAGAAAAATGACTCTTCTTACTGTCTATGCTTTGATCCATTCCTGTGACACTAGTTATAGATTCCGATGCTTTACTTCAGGTTTACTGTATCCCTCTGACCTTCTTTTTGACGAAGAAACACAGAAATTGCATCGGAATTAAATACAAAAGGCACAATGCCGACTCAAGTATAAGAAGACTGGCCCTTCTTACTGTCTATGTTTTGAACCATTCCTGTGACACTAGTTATAGATTCCGTTGCTTCACTTCAGTTTCACTGTATCCCTCTGACCTTCTTATTGACGATGAAACACAGAAATTGCATCGGAATTAAATACAAAAGGCACAATGCCGACATAAGTGCAAAGAAAATGACTCTTCTTACTGTCTATGTTTTGAACCATTCCTGTGACACTAGTTATAGTTTCCGATGCTTCACTTCAGGTTTACTGTATCCCTCTGACCTTGTTATTGACGATGAAACACAGAAATTGCATCGGAATTAAATACAAAAATCATTATGCCGACTTATGTACAAGGAAACTGACTCCTCTTACTGTCTATGTTTGAACCATTCCTGTGACACTAGTTATAGATTCCGATGCTTCACTTGAGGTTTACTGTATCCCTCTGACCTTCTTATTGACGATGAAACACAGAAGGTGCATCGGAATTAAATACAAAAGGCACAATGCCGACTTAAGTATAAGTAAACTGTCTCTTCTTACTGCCTATGTTTTGAACCATTCCTGTGACACTAGTTATAGATTACGATGCTTCACTTCAGGTTTACTGTATCCCTCTGACCTTCTTATTGACGATGAAACACAGAAATTGCATCGGAATTAAATACAAAAGGCACAATGCCGACTCAAGTACAAGAAGGCTGGCTCATCTTACTGTCTATGTTTTGTACCATTCCTGTGGCACTAGATATAGATTCCGTTGCTTCACTTCAGGTTAACTGTATCCCTCTGACGTTCGTATTGACGATGAAACACAGAAATTGCATCGGAATAAAATACTAAACGCACAATGCCGACTCAAGTACAAGAAGACCGGCTCTTCTTACTGTTTACGTTTTGAACCATTCCTGTGGCACTAGTTATAGATTCCGATGCTTCACTTCAGGTTCACCGTATCCCTCTAACCTCCTTATTGACGATGAAACACAGAAATTGCATCGGAATTAAATACAAAAGGCACAATGCCGACTCAAGTACAAGAAGGCTGGCTCAACTTACTGTCTATGTTTTGAACCACTGCTGTGACACTAGTTATAGATTCCGATGCTTCACTTCAGGTTTACTGTATCCCTCTGACCTTCTTATTGACGATGAAACACAGAAATTGCATCGGAATTAATTACAAAGGGCACAATGCCGACTTAAGTACAAGAAAACTGACTCTTCTTACTGTCTATGTTTTGAACCATTCCTGTGACACTACTTATAGATTCCGATGCTTCACTTCAGGTTTACTGTATCCCTCTGACCTTCTTATTGTCGTTGAAACACAGATACAGCATCGGAATTAAATACAAAAGGCACAATGCCGACTTATGTACAAGTAAACTGACTCTTCTTGCTGTCTATGTTTTGAACCATTCCTGTGACATTAGTTATAGATTTCGTTGCTTCACTTCAGGTTTACTGTATCCATCTGACCTTGTTATTGACGATGAAACACAGAAATTGCATCGGAACCAAATACAAAAGGCACAAAGCCGACTTTAGTACAAGAAGACTGACTCTTCATACTGTCAATGTTAGAAACATTCCTGTGACACTAGTTACAGATGCCGATGCTTCACTTCAGGTTTACTGTATCCCTCTGACCTTCTTATTGACGATGAAACACAGACATTGAATCGGAATTAAATACAAAAGGCACAATTGCGACTTAAGTACAAGAAAACTGACTTTTCTTACTGTCTATGATTTGAACCATTCCTGTGACACTAGTTATAGATTCCCATGCTTCAGATCAGGTTTACTGTATCCCTCTGACCTTCTTATAGACGATGAAACACAGAAATTGCATCGGAATTAAATACAATAGACACAATTCCGAATTAAGTACAAGTAAACTGACTCTCCTTAATGTCTATGTTTTGAATCATTCCTGTGACACTAATTATAGATTCCGATGCTTCACTTCAGGTTTAGTGTATCCCTCTGACCTTCTTATTGACGATGAAACACAGAAATTGCATCGGAATTAAATACAAAAGGCACAATGCCGACATAAGTATAAGGAAAATGACTCTTCTTACTGTCTATGTTTTGAACCATTCCTGTGACACTAGTTATAGTTTCCGATGCTTCACTTCAGGTTTACTGTATCCCTCTGACCTTGTTATTGACGATGAAACACAGAAATTGCATCGGAATTAAATACAAAAATCATTATGCCGACTTATGTACAAGAAAACTGACTCTTCTTACTGTCTATGTTTGAACCATTCCTGTGACGCTAGTTATAGATTCCGATGCTTCACTTCAGGTTTACTGTATACCTCTGACTTTCCTATTGTCGATGAAACACAGAAATTGCATCGGAATTAAATGCAATAGGCACAATGCCGACTTAAGTACAAGACGACTGGATCTTGTTACTGTCTATGTTTTGAACCATTCCTGAGACACTAGTTATAGATTCCGATGCTTCCCTTCAGGTTTACTGAATCCCTCTGACCTTCTTATTGAGGATAAAACACAGAAATTGCATCCGAATTAAATACAAAGGGCACAATGCCGACTTAAGTACAAGAAAACTGACTCTTCTTACTGTCTATTTTTTGAACCATTCCTGTGACACTACTTTTTCATTCCGATGCTTCACTTCAGGTTTACTGTATCCCTCTGACCTTCTTATTGACGATGAAACACAGAAATTGCATCGGAACTAAATACAAAAGGCACTTAGCCGACTTAAGTTCAAGAAGACTGACTCTTCATACTGTCTATGATTTGAAACTTTCCTGGGACACTAGATAGATTCCGATGCTTCACTTCAGGTTTACTGTACCCCTCCGACCTTCTGATTGACGATGAAACACAGAAATTGCATCGGAATTAATTACAAACGGCACAATGCCGACTTAAGTACAAGAAAACTGGCTCTTCTAACTGTCTATGTTTTGAACCATTCCTGTGACACTAATTATAGATTCCGATGCTTCACTTCAGGTTTTCTGTATCCCTCTGACCTTCTTATTGACGATGAAACACAAAAATTGCATCGGAATTAAATACAAAAGGCACAATGCCGACTTAAGTACAAGAAAAATGACTCTTCTTACTGTCTATGCTTTGATCCATTCCTGTGACACTAGTTATAGATTCCGATGCTTTACTTCAGGTTTACTGTAGCCCTCTGACCTTCTTTTTGACGAAGAAACACAGAAATTGCATCGGAATTAAATACAAAAGGCACAATGCCGACTCAAGTACAAGAAGACTGGCCCTTCTCACTGTCTATGTTTTGAACCATTCCTGTGACACTAGTTATAGATTCCGTTGCTTCACTTCAGTTTCACTGTATCCCTCTGACCTTCTTATTGACGATGAAACACAGAAATTGCATCGGAATTAAATACAAAAGGCACAATGCCGACATAAGTACAAAGAAAATGACTCTTCTTACTGTCTATGTTTTGAACCATTCCTGTGACACTAGTTATAGTTTCCGATGCTTCACTTCAGGTTTACTGTATCCCACTGACCTTGTTATTGACGATGAAACACAGAAATTGCATCGGAATTAAATACAAAAATCATTATGTCGACTTATGTACAAGGAAACTGACTCTTCTTACTGTCTATGTTTGAACCATTCCTGTGACACTAGTTATAGTTTCCGATGCTTCACTTCCGGTTTACTGTATCCCTCTGACCTTCTTATTGACGATGAAACACAGAAATTGCATCGGAGTGAAATACAAAAATGACAATGCCGACTTATGTACAAGAAAACTGACTCTTCTTACTGTCTACGTTTGAACCATTCCTGTGACTCTAGTTATAGATTCCGATGCTTCACTTCAGGTTTACTGTATCCCTCTGACCTTGTTATTGACGATGAAACACAGATATTGCATCGGAACTAAATACAAAAGGCACAAGGCCGACTTTAGTACAAGAAGACTGACTCTTCATACTGTCTATGTTAGAAACTTTCCTGTGACACTAGTTACAGATGCCGATGCTTCACTTCAGGTTTACTGTATCCCTCTGACATACATATTGACGATGAAACACAGACATTGCATCGGAATTAAATACAAAAGGCACAATGCCGACTTAAGTACAAGAAAACTGACTTTTCTTACTGTCTATGTTTTGAACCATTCCTGTGACACTAGTTATAGATTCCCATGCTTCAGTTCAGGTTTACTGTATCCCTCTGACCTTCTTATAGACGATGAAACACAGAAATTGCATCGGAATTAAATACAATAGACACAATGCCGAATTAAGTACAAGAAAACTGACTCTTCGTACTGTCTATGTTTTGAACCATTCCTGGGACACTAATTATAGATTCCGATGCTTCACTTCAGGTTTTGTGTATACCTCTGACCTTCTTATTGACGATGAAACACAAAAATTGCATCGGAATTAAATACAAAAGGCACAATGCCGACTTATCTACAAGAAAAACGACTCTTCCTACTGTCTATGCTTTGATCCATTCCTGTGACACTAGTTATAGATTCCGATGCTTTACTTCAGGTTTACTGTATCCCTCTGACCTTCTTTTTGACGATGAAACACAAAAATTGCATCGGAATTAAATACAAAGGGCACAATGCCGACTTAAGTATAAGTAAACTGTCTCTTCTTACTGCCTATGTTTTGAACCATTCCTGCGACACTAGTTATAGATTACGATGCTTCACTTCAGGTTTACTGTATCCCTCTGACCTTCTTATTGACGATGAAACACAGAAATTGCATCGGAATTAAATACAAAAGGCACAATGCCGACTCAAGTACAAGAAGGCTGGCTCATCTTACTGTCTATGTTTTGTACCATTCCTGTGGCACTAGATATAGATTCCGTTGCTTCACTTCAGGTTACCTGTATCCCCCTGACGTTCTTATTGACGATGAAACACAGAAATTGCATCGGAATAAAATACTAAACGCACAATGCCGACTCAAGTACAAGAAGACCGGCTCTTCCTACTGTTTACGTTTTGAACCATTCCTGTGGCACTAGTTATAGATTCCGATGCTTCACTTCAGGTTCACCGTATCCCTCTAACCTCCTTATTGACCATGAAACACAGAAATTGCATCGGAATTAAATACAAAAGGCACAATGCCGACTCAAGTACAAGAAGGCTGGCTCAACTTACTGTCTATGTTTTGAACCACTGCTGTGACACTAGTTATAGATTCCGATGTTTCACTTCAGGTTTACTGTATCCCTCTGACCTTCTTATTGACGATGAAACACAGAAATTGCATCGGAATTAAATACAAAAGGCACAATGCCGACTTATGTACAAGTAAACTGACTCTTCTTGCTGTCTATGTTTTGAACCATTCCTGTGACATTAGTTATAGATTTCGTTGCTTCACTTCAGGTTTACTGTATCCCTCTGACCTTGTTATTGACGATGAAACACAGAAATTGCATCGGAACTAAATACAAAAGGCACAAAGCCGACTTTAGTACAAGAAGACTGACTCTTCATACTGTCTATGTCAGAAACATTCCTGTGACACTAGTTACAGATGCCGATGCTTCACTTCAGGTTTACTGTATCCCTCTGACCTTCTTATTGACGATGAAACACAGACATTGAATCGGAATTAAATACAAAAGGCACAATTGCGACTTAAGTACAAGAAAACTGACTTTTCTTACTGTCTATGATTTGAACCATTCCTGTGACACTAGTTATAGATTCCCATGCTTCAGTTCAGGTTTACTGTATCCCTCTGACCTTCTTATAGACGATGAAACACAGAAATTGCATCGGAATTAAATACAATAGACACAATTCCGAATTAAGTACAAGTAAACTGACTCTCCTTAATGTCTATGTTTTGAATCATTCCTGTGACACTAATTATAGATTCCGATGCTTCACTTCAGGTTTAGTGTATCCCTCTGACCTTCTTATTGACGATGAAACACAGAAATTGCATCGGAATTAAATACAAAAGGCACAATGCCGACATAAGTATAAGGAAAATGACTCTTCTTACTGTCTATGTTTTGAACCATTCCTGTGACACTAGTTATAGTTTCCGATGCTTCACTTCAGGTTTACTGTATCCCTCTGACCTTGTTATTGACGATGAAACACAGAAATTGCATCGGAATTAAATACAAAAATCATTATGCCGACTTATGTACAAGAAAACTGACTCTTCTTACTGTCTATGTTTGAACCATTCCTGTGACGCTAGTTATAGATTCCGATGCTTCTCTTCAGGTTTACTGTATACCTCTGACTTTCCTATTGTCGATGAAACACAGAAATTGCATCGGAATTAAATGCAATAGGCACAATGCCGACTTAAGTACAAGACGACTGGATCTTGTTACTGTCTATGTTTTGAACCATTCCTGAGACACTAGTTATAGATTCCGATGCTTCCCTTCAGGTTTACTGAATCCCTCTGACCTTCTTATTGAGGATAAAACACAGAAATTGCATCCGAATTAAATACAAAGGGCACAATGCCGACTTAAGTACAAGAAAACTGACTCTTCTTACTGTCTATTTTTTGAACCATTCCTGTGACACTACTTATTCATTCCGATGCTTCACTTCAGGTTTGCTGTATCCCTCTGACCTTCTTATTGACGATGAAACACAGAAATTGCATCGGAATTAAATACAAAAGGCACAATGCCGACTTAAGTACAAGTAAACTGACTCTTCATACTGTCTATGATTTGAAACTTTCCTGTGACACTAGTTAGATTCCGATGCTTCACTTCAGGTTTACTGTACCCCTCCGACCTTCTGATTGACGATGAAACACAGAAATTGCATCGGAATTAATTACAAACGGCACAATGCCGACTTAAGTACAAGAAAACTGGCTCTTCTAACTGTCTATGTCTTGAACCATTCCTGTGACACTAATTATAGATTCCGATGCTTCACTTCAGGTTTTGTGTATCCCTCTGACCTTCTTATTGACGATGAAACACAAAAATTGCATCGGAATTAAATACAAAAGGCACAATGCCGACTTAAGTACAAGAAAAATGACTCTTCTTACTGTCTATGCTTTGATCCATTCCTGTGACACTAGTTATAGATTCCGATGCTTTACTTCAGGTTTACTGTATCCCTCTGACCTTCTTTTTGACGAAGAAACACAGAAATTGCATCGGAATTAAATACAAAAGGCACAATGCCGACTCAAGTACAAGAAGACTGGCCCTTCTCACTGTCTATGTTTTGAACCATTCCTGTGACACTAGTTATAGATTCCGTTGCTTCACTTCAGTTTCACTGTATCCCTCTGACCTTCTTATTGACGATGAAACACAGAAATTGCATCGGAATTAAATACAAAAGGCACTATGCCGACATAAGTACAAAGAAAATGACTCTTCTTACTGTCTATGTTTTGAACCATTCCTGTGACACTAGTTATAGTTTCCGATGCTTCACTTCAGGTTTACTGTATCCCACTGACCTTGTTATTGACGATGAAACACAGAAATTGCATCGGAATTAAATACAAAAATCATTATGTCGACTTATGTACAAGGAAACTGACTCCTCTTACTGTCTATGTTTGAACCATTCCTGTGACACTAGTTATAGATTCCGATGCTTCACTTCCGGTTTACTGTATCCCTCTGACCTTCTTATTGACGATGAAACACAGAAATTGCATCGGAGTGAAATACAAAAATGACAATGCCGACTTATGTACAAGAAAACTGACTCTTCTTACTGTCTACGTTTGAACCATTCCTGTGACTCTAGTTATAGATTCCGATGCTTCACTTCAGGTTTACTGTATCCCTCTGACCTTGTTATTGACGATGAAACACAGATATTGCATCGGAACTAAATACAAAAGGCACAAGGCCGACTTTAGTACAAGAAGACTGACTCTTCATAATGTCTATGTTAGAAACTTTCCTGTGACACTAGTTACAGATGCCGATGCTTCACTTCAGGTTTACTGTATCCCTCTGACCTACTTATTGACGATGAAACACAGACATTGCATCGGAATTAAATACAAAAGGCACAATGCCGACTTAAGTACAAGAAAACTGACTTTTCTTACTGTCTATGTTTTGAACCATTCCTGTGACACTAGTTATAGATTCCCATGCTTCAGTTCAGGTTTACTGTATCCCTCTGACCTTCTTATAGACGATGAAACACAGAAATTGCATCGGAATTAAATACAATAGACACAATGCCGAATTAAGTACAAGAAAACTGACTCTTCGTACTGTCTATGTTTTGAACCATTCCTGTGACACTAATTATAGATTCCGATGCTTCACTTCAGGTTTTGTGTATACCTCTGACCTTCTTATTGACGATGAAACACAAAAATTGCATCGGAATTAAATACAAAAGGCACAATGCCGACTTATCTACAAGAAAAACGACTCTTCCTACTGTCTATGCTTAGATCCATTCCTGTGACACTAGTTATAGATTCCGATGCTTTACTTCAGGTTTACTGTATCCCTCTGACCTTCTTTTTGACGATGAAACACAAAAATTGCATCGGAATTAAATACAAAGGGCACAATGCCGACTTAAGTACAAGAAAAATGACTCTTCTTACTGTCTATGCTTTGATCCATTCCTGTGACACTAGTTATAGATTCCGATGCTTTACTTCAGGTTTACTGTATCCCTCGGACCTTCTTTTTGACGATGAAACACAGAAATTGCATCGGAATTAAATACAAAAGGCACAATGCCGACTCAAGTACAAGAAGACTGGCCCTTCTTACTGTCTATGTTTTGAACCATTCCTGTGACACTAGTTATAGATTCCGTTGCTTCACTTCAGGTTCACTGTATCCCTCTGACCTTCTTATTGACGATGAAACACAGAAATTGCATCGGAATTAAATACAATAGGCACAATGCCGACTCAAGTACAAGAAGACCGGCACTTCTTAGTGTCTATGTTTTGAAACATTCCTGTGACACTAGCTATAGATTCCGATGCTTCACTTCAGGTTCACCATATCCCTCTAACCCCCTTATTGACGATGAAACACAGAAATTGCATCGGAATTAAATACAAAAGGCACAATGCCGACTTAAGTACAAAGAAAATGACTCTTCTTACTGTCTATGTTTTGAACCATTCCTGTGACACTAGTTATAGTTTCCGATGCTTCACTTCAGGTTTACTGTATCCCTCTGACCTTGTTATTGACGATGAAACACAGAAACTGCATCGGAATTAAATACAAAAATCATTATGCCGACTTATGTACAAGAAAACTGACTCTTCTTACTGTCTATGTTTGACCCATTCCTGTGACACTAGTTATAGATTCCGATGATTCACTTCAGGTTTACTGTATACCTCTGACTTCCTTGTTGTCGGTGAAACACAGAAATTGCATCGGAATTAAATGCAATAGGCACAATGCCGACTTAAGTACAAGACGACTGACTCTTGTTACTGTCTATGTTTTGAACCATTCCTGTGACACTAGTTATAGATTCCGATTCTTCCCTTCAGGTTTACTGTATCCCTCTGACCTTCTTATTGAGGATAAAACTCAGAAATTGCAGCCGAATTAATTACAAAGGGCACAATGCCGACTTAAGTACAAGAAAACTGACTCTTCTTACTGTCTATGTTTTGAACCATTCCTGTGACACTACTTATACATTCCGATGCTTCACTTCAGGTTTACTGTATCCCTCTGACCTTCTTATTGACGATGAAACACAGAAATTGCATCGGAATTAAATACAAAAGGCACAATGCCGACTTAAGTACAAGTAAACTGACTCTTCCTACTGTCTATGTTTTGAACCATTCCTGTGACACTAGTTATAGATTCCGATGCTTCACTTCAGGTATACTGTATCCCTCTGACCTTCTTATTGACGATGAAACACAAAAATTGCATCGGAACTAAATGCAAAAGGCACATAGCCGACTTAAGTACAAGAAGACTGACTCTTCATACTGTCTATGATTTGAAACTTCCCTGTGACACTAGTTACAGATTCCGATGCTTCACTTCAGGTTTACTGTACCCCTCCGACCTTCTGATTTACGATGAAACACAGAAATTGCATCGGAATTAATTACAAAGGGCACAATGCCGACTTAAGTACAAGAAAACTGACTCTTCTTACTGTCTATGTTTTGAACCATTCCTGTGACACTAATTATAGATTCCGATGCTTCACTTCAGGTTTTGTGTATCCCTCTGACCTTCTTATTGACGATGAAACACAAAAATTGCATCGGAATTAAATACAAAAGGCACAATGCCGACTTAAGTACAAGAAAAATGACTCTTTTTACTGTCTATGCTTTGATCCATTCCTGTGACACTAGTTATAGATTCCGATGCTTTACTTCAGGTTTACTGTATCCCTCTGACCTTCTTTTTGACGATGAAACACAGAAATTGCATCGGAATTAAATACAAAAGGCACAAAGCCGACTCAAGTACAAGAAGACTGACCCTTCTTACTGTCTATGTTTTGAACCATTCCTGTGACACTAGTTATAGATTCCGTTGCTTCACTTCAGGTTCACTGTATCCCTCTGACCTTCTTATTGACGATGAAACACAGAAATTGCATCGGAATTAAATACAATAGGCACAATGCCGACTCAAGTACAAGAAGACTGACCCTTCTTACTGTCTATGTTTTGAACCATTCCTGTGACACTAGTTACAGATTCCGATGCTTCACTTCAGGTTTACTGTATCCCTCTGACCTTCTTATTGACGACGAAACACAGAAATTAATCGGAATTAAATACAAAAGGCACAATTCCGACTTAAGTACAAGAAAACTGACACTTCTTACTGTCTATGTTTTGAACCATTCCTGTGACACTAGTTATAGATTCCGATGCTTCACTTCAGGTTTACTGTATCCCTCTGACCTTCTTATAGACGATGAAACACAGATATTGCATCGGAATTAAATACAATAGAAACAATGCCGAATTAAGTACAAGAAAAATTGACTCTCCTTAATGTCTATGTTTTGAATCATTCGTGTGACATTAATTATAGATTCCGTTGCTTCACTTCAGGTTTAGTGAAACCCTCTGACCTTCTTATTGACAATGAAACACAGAAATTGCATCGGAATTAAATGCAAAAGGCACAATGCCGACATAAATACAAGGAAAAGACTCTTCTTACTGTCTATGCTTTGAACCATTCCTGTGACACTAGTTATAGTTTCCGATGCTGCACTTCACTTTTACTGTATCCCTCTGACCTTCTTATTGACGATGAAACACAGAAATTGCATCGGAATTAAATACAAAAATCATTATGCCGACGTATGTACAAGAAAACTGACTCTTCTTACTGTCTATGTTTGAACCATTCCTGTGACACTAGTTATAGATTCCGATGCTTCACTTCAGGTTTACTGTATACCTCTGACTTTTTTATTGACGATGAAACACAGAAATTGCATCGGAATTAAATGCAATAGGCACAATGCCGACTTAAGTACAAGACGACTGACTCTTGTTACTGTCTATGTTTTGAACTATTCCTGCGACACTAGTTATAGATTCCGATGCTTCCCTTCAGGTTAACTGTATCTCTCAGACCTTCTTATTGAGGATGAAACACAGAAATTGCATCTGAATTAATTACAAAGGGCACAATGCCGACTTAAGTACAAGAAAACTGACTCTTCTTACTGTCTATGTTTTGAACCATTCCTGTGACACTACTTATACATTCCGATGCTTCACTTCAGGTTTACTGTATCCCTCTGACCTTCTTATTGACGATGAAACACAGAAATTGCATCGGAATTAAATACAAAAGGCACAATGCCGACTTAAGTACAAGTAAACTGACTCTTCTTACTGCCTATGTTTTGAACCATTCCTGTGACATTAGTTATAGATTCCGATGCTTCACTTCAGGTTTACTGTATCCCTCTGACCCTCTTATTGACGGTGAAACACAGAAATTGCATCGGAACTAAATACAAAAGGCACATAGCCGACTTAAGTACAAGAAGACTGACTCTTCACATTGTCTATGATTTGAAACTTTGCTGTGACACTAGTTACAGATTCCGATGCTTCACTTCAGGTTTACTGTACCCCTCCGACCTTCTGATTGATGATGAAACACAGAATTTGCATCGGAATTAATTACAAAGGGCACAATGCCGACTTAAGTACATGACAACTGACTCTTCTTACTGTATATGCTTTGAACCATTCCTGTGACACTACTTATACATTCCGATGCTTCACTTCAGGTTTACTGTATCCCTCTGACCTTCTTATTGACGATGAAACACAGAAATTGCATCGGAATTAAATACAAAAGGCACAATGCCGACTCAAGTACAAGAAGACTGGCCCTTCATACAGTCTATGTTTTGAACCATTCCTGTGACACTAGTTATAGATTCCGTTGCTTCACTTCAGGTTCACTGTATCCTTCTGACCTTCTTATTGACGATGAAACACAGAAATTGCATCGGAATTAAATACAAAAGGCACAATGCCGACTCAAGTACAAGAAGACCGGCACTTCTTAGTGTCTATGTCTAGAACCATTCCTGTGACACTAGTTATAGATTCCGATGCTTCACTTCAGGTTTACTGTATCCCTCTGACCCTCTTATTGACGATGAAACACAGAAATTGCATCGGAAATGAATACAAAAGGCACAAAGCCGACTTAAGTACAAGAAGACTGACTCTTCATACTGTCTATGATTTGAAACTTTCCTGTGACACTAGTTACAGATTCCGACTCTTCACTTCAGGTTTACTGTATCCCTCCGACCTTCTGACTGAGGATGAATCACAGAAATGCGTCGGAATTAATTACAAAGGGCACAATGCCGACTTAAGTACAAGAAAACTGACTCTTCTTACTGTCTGTGCTTTGAACCATTCCTGTGACACTACTTATAGATTCCGATGCTTCACTTCAGGGGTACTGTATCCCTCTGACCTTCTTATTGATGATGAAACACAGAAATTGCATCGGAATTAAATACAAAAGGCACAATGCCGACTCAAGTACAAGAAGACTGGCCCTTCATACTGTCTATGTTTTGAACCATTCCTGTGACACTAGTTATAGATTCCGTTGCTTCACTTCAGGTTCACTGTATCCTTCTGACCTTCTTATTGACGATGAAACACAGAAATTGCATCGGAATTAAATACAAAAGGCACAATGCCGACTCAAGTACAAGAAGACCGGCACTTCTTACTGTCTATGTTTTGAACCATTCCTGTGACACTACTTATACATTCCGATGCTTCACTTCAGGTTTACTGTATCCCTCTGACCTTCTGATTGAGGATGAAACACAGAAATTGCATCGGAATTGATTACAAAGGGCACAATGCCGACTTAAGTACAAGAAAACTGACTCTTCTTACTGTCTGTGCTTTGAACCATTCCTTTGACACTTCTTATAGATTCCGATGTTTCACTTCCGGTGTACTATATCCCTCTGACCTTCTTATTGACGATGAAACACAGAAATTGCATCGGAATTAAATACAAAGTCTCAATGCCGACTTAAGTACAAGAAAACTGACTCTTCTTACTGTCTATGTTTGAACCATTGCTGTGACACTAGTTATAGATTACGATGCTTCACTTCAGGTTTACTGTATCTCTCTGACCTTCTTATAGACGATGAAACACAGAAGGTGCATCGGAATTAAATACAATAGACACAATGCCAAATTAAGTCCAAGTAAACTGAATCTCCTTAATGTCTATGTTTTGAACCATTCCTGTGACACTAATTATAGATTCCGATGCTTCACTTCAGGTTTAGTGTATCCCTCTGACCTTCTTGTTGACGATGAAACACAGAAATTGCATCGGAATTAAATACAAAAGGCACAATGCCGACTTAAGTACAAGAAAAATGACTCTTCTTACTGTCTATGTTTTGAACCATTCCTGTGACACTAGTTACAGATTCCGATGCTTCACTTCAGGTTTACTGTATCCCTCCGACCTTCTGATTGAGGATGAAACACAGAAATGCATCGGAATTAATTACAAAGGACACAATGCCGACTTAAGTACAAGAAAACTGACTCTTCTTACTGTCTGTGCTTTGAACCATTCCTGTGACACTACTTATAAATTCCGATGCTTCACTTCAGGTGTACTGTATCCCTCTGACCTTCTTATTGACGATGAAACACAGAATTTGCATCGGAATTAAATACAAAAGGCACAATGCCGCCTTAAGTACAAGAAGACTGACTCTTCATACTGTCTATGATTTTAAATTTTCCTGTGCACTAATTACAGATTCCGATGCTTCACTTCAGGTTTACTTTATCCCTCTGACCTTCTTATTGACGATGAAACACAGAAATTGCATCGGAATTAAACACAAAAATCACAATGCCGACTTATGTACAAGAAAACTGACTCTTCTTACTGTCTATGTTTGAACCATTCCTGTGACACTAGTTACAGATTCCGATGCTTCACTTCAGGTTTACTGTATACCTCTGACTTTCTTATTGACGATAAAACACAGAAATTGCATCGGAATTAAATACAATAGGCACAATGCCGACTCAAGTACAAGAAGACCGGCACTTCTTAGTGTCTATGTTTTGAACCATTCCTGTGACACTAGCTATAGATTCCGATGCTTCACTTCAGGTTCACCATATCCCTCTAACCTCCTTATTGACCATGAAACACAGAAATTGCATCGGAATTAAATACAAAAATCACAATGCCGACTTATGTACAAGAAAACTGACTCTTCTTACTGTCTATGTTTGAACCATTCCTGTGACACTAGTTATAGATTCCGATGCTTCACTTCAGGTTTACTGTATACCTCTGACTTCTTTATTGACGATGAAACACAGAAATTGCATCGGAATTAAATGCAATAGGCACAATGCCGACTTAAGTACAAAACGACTGACTCTTGTTACTGTCTATGTTTTGAACTATTCCTGCGACACTAGTTATAGATTCCGATGCTTCCCTTCAGGTTAACTGTATCTCACGGACCTTCTTATTGAGGATGAAACACAGAAATTGCATCTGAATTAATTACAAAGGGCACAAATCTGACTTAAGTACAAGAAAACTGACTCTTCTTACTGTCTATGTTTTGAACCATTCCTGTGACACTACTTATACATTCCGATGCTTCACTTCAGGTTTACTGTATCCCTCTGACCTTCTTATTGACGATGAAACACAGAAATTGCATCGGAATTAAATACAAAAGGCACAATGCCGACTTAAGTACAAGTAAACTGACTCTTCTTACTGTCTATGTTTTGAACCATTCCTGTGACATTAGTTATTGATTCCGATGCTTCACTTCAGGTTTACTGTATCCCTCTGACCCTCTTATTGACGGTGAAACACAGATATTGCATCGGAACTAAATACAAAAGGCACATAGCCGACTTATGTACAAGAAGACTGACTCTTCATATTGTCTATGATTTGAAACTTTGCTGTGACACTAGTTACAGATTCCGATGCTTCACTTCAGGTTTACTGTACCCCTCCAACCTTGTGATTGACGATGAAACTCAGAAATTGCATCGGAATTAATTACAAAGGGCACAATGCCGACTTAAGTACAAGATAACTGACTCTTCTTACTGTCTATGTTATGAACCATTCCTGTGACACTACTTATACATTCCGATGCTTCACTTCAGGTTTACTGTATCCCTCTGACCTTCTTATTGACGATGAAACACAGAAATTGCATCGGAATTAAATACAAAAGGCACAATGCCGACTCAAGTACAAGAAGACTGGCCCTTCATACTGTCTATGTTTTGAACCATTCCTGTGACACTAGTTATAGATTCCGTTGCTTCACTTCAGGTTCACTGTATCATTCTGACCTTCTTATTGACGATGAAACACAGAAATTGCATCGGAATTAAATACAAAAGGCACAATGCCAACTCAAGTACAAGAAGACCGGCACTTCTTAGTGTCTCTGTTTAGAACCATTCCTGTGACACTTCTTATAGATTCCGATGTTTCACTTCAGGTGTACTATATCCCTCTGACCTTCTTATTGACGATGAAACACAGAAATTGCATCGGAATTAAACCCAAAAGGCACAATGCCGACTGAAGAACAAGTAAAGAGACTCTTCTTACTGCCTATGTTTTGAAACCCTTCCTGTGGCACTAGTTATAGATTACGATGCTTCACGTCAGGTTTACTGTACCCCTCTGACCTTCGTATTGACGATGAAACACAGAAATTGCATTGGAAACGAATACAAAAGGCACAAAGCCGACTTAAGTACAAGAAGACTGACTCTTCATACTGTCTATGATTTGAAACTTTCCTGTGACACTAGTTACAGATTCCGACTCTTCACTTCAGGTTTACTGTATCCCTCCGACTTTCTGATTGAGGATGAAACACAGAAATGCATCGGAATTAATTACAAAGGGCACAATGCCGATTTAAGTACAAGAAAACTGACTCTTCATACTGTCTGTGCTTTGAACCATTCCTGTGACACTACTTATAGATTCCGATGCTTCACTTCAGGTGTACTGTATCCCTCTGACCTTCTTATTGACGATGAAACACAGAAATTGCATTGGAATTAAATACAAAAGGCACAATGCCGACTCAAGTACAAGAAGACTGGCCCTTCATACTGTCTATGTTTTGAACCATTCCTGTGACACTAGTTATAGATTCCGTTGCTTCACTTCAGGTTCACTGTATCTTTCTGACCTTCTTATTGACGATGAAACACAGAAATTGCATCGGAATTAAATACAAAAGGCACAATGCCGACTCAGGTACAAGAAGACCGGCACTTCTTACTGTCTATGTTTTGAACCATTCCTGTGACACTACTTATACATTCCGATGCTTCACTTCAGGTTTACTGTATCCCTCTGACCTTCTGATTGAGGATGAAACACAGAAATTGCTTCGGAATTGATTACAAAGGGCACAATGCCGACTTAAGTACAAGAAAACTGACTCTTCTTACTGTCTGTGCTTTGAACCATTCCTTTGACACTTCTTATAGATTCCGATGTTTCACTTCAGGTGTACTATATCCCTCTGACCTTCTTATTGACGAAGAAACACAGAAATTGCATCGGAATTAAATACAAAGTCTCAATGCCGACTTAAGTACAAGAAAACTGACTCTTCTTACTGTCTATGTTTGAACCATTCCTGTGACACTAGTTATAGATTACGATGCTCACTTCAGGTTTACTGTATCTCTCTGACCTTCTTATAGACGATGAAACACAGAAAGTGCATCGGAATTAAATACAATAGACACAATGCCAAATTAAGTCCAAGTAAACTGAATCTCCTTAATGTCTATGTTTTGAACCATTCCTGTGACACTAATTATAGATTCCGATGCTTCACTTCAGGTTTAGTGTATCCCTCTGACCTTCTTATTGACGATGAAACACAGAAATTGCATCGGAATTAAATACAAAAGGCACAATGCTGACTTAAGTACAAGAAAAATGACTCTTCTTACTGTCTATGTTTTGAACCATTCCTGTGACACTAGTTACAGATTCCGATGCTTCACTTCAGGTTTACTGTATCCCTCCGACCTTCTGATTGAGGATGAAACACAGAAATGCATCGGAATTAATTACAAAGGGCACAATGCCGACTTAAGTACAAGAAAACTGACTCTTCTTACTGTCTGTGCTTTGAACCATTCCTGTGACACTACTTATAGATTCCGATGCTTCACTTCAGGTGTACTGTATCCCTCTGACCTTCTTATTGACGATGAAACACAGAAATTGCATCGGAATTAAATACAAAAGGCACAATGCCGACTTAAGTACAAGAAAAATGACTCTTCTTACTGTCTATGTTTTGAACCATTCCTGTGACACTAGTTACAGATTCCGATGCTCGACTTCAGGTTTACTGTATCCCTCTGACCTTCTTATTGACGATGAAACACAGAAATTGCATCGGAATTAAATACAAAAATCAAAATGCCGACTTATGTACAAGAAAACTGACTCTTCTTACTGTCTATGTTTGAACCATTCCTGTGACACTAGTTATAGATTCCGATGCTTCACTTCAGGTTTACTGTATACCTCTGACTTTCTTATTGACGATGAAACACAGAAATTGCATCGGAATTAAATACAATAGGCACAATGCCATCTCAAGTACAAGAAGACCGGCATTTTTTAGTGTCTATATTTTGAACCATTCCTGTGACACTAGCTATAGATTCCGATGCTTCACTTCAGGTTCACCATATCCCTCTAACCTCCTTATTGACGATGAAACACAGAAATTGCATCGGAATTAAATACAAAAGGCACAATGCCGACTTAAGTACAAAGAAAATGACTCTTCTTACTGTCTATGTTTTGAAACATTCCTGTGACACTAGTTATAGTTTCCGATGCTTCACTTCAGGTTTACTGTATCCCTCTGACCTTGTTATTGACGATGAAACACAGAAATTGCATCGGACTTAAATACAAAAATCATTATGCCGACTTATGTACAAGAAAACTGACTCTTCTTACTGTCTATGTTTGAACCATTCCTGTGACACTAGTTATAGATTCCGATGCTTCACTTCAGGTTTACTGTATACCTCTGACTTTCTTATTGTCGATGAAACACAGAAATTGGATCGGAATTAAATGCAATAGGCACAATGCCGACTTAAGTACAAGACGACTGACTCTTGTTACTGTCTATGTTTTGAACCATTCCTGTGACACTAGTTATAGATTCCGATGCTTCCCTTCAGGTTTACTGTATCCCTCTGACCTTCTTATTGAGGATAAAACACAGAAATTGCATCTGAATTAATTACAAAGGGCACAATGCCGACTTAAGTACAAGAAAACTGACTCTTCTTACTGTCTATGTTTTGAACCATTCCTGTGACACTACTTATACATTCCGATGCTTCACTTCAGGTTTACTGTATTCCTCTGACCTTCTTATTGACGATGAAACACAGAAATTGCATCGGAATTAAATACAAAAGGCACAATGCCGACTTAAGTACAAGTAAACTGACTCTTCTTACTGTCTATGATTTAAACCATTCCTGTGACACTAGTTATAGTTTCCGATGCTTCACTTCAGGTATACTGTATCCCTCTGACCTTCTTATTGACGATGAAACACAAAAATTGCATCGGAACTAAATACAAAAGGCACATAGCCGACTTAAGTACAAGAAGACTGACTCTTCATACTGTCTATGATTTGAAACTCCCCTGTGACACTAGTTACAGATTCCGATGCTTCACTTCAGGTTTACTGTACCCCTCCGACTTTCTGATTGACGATGAAACACAGATATTGCATCGGAATTAATTACAAAGGGCACAATGCCGACTTAAGTACAAGAAAACTGACTCTTCTTACTGTCTATGTTTTGAACCATTCCTGTGACACTAATTATAGATTCCGATGCTTCACTTCAGGTTTTGTGTATCCCTCTGATCTTCTTATTGACGATGAAACACAAAAATTGCATCGGAATTAAATACAAAAGCACAATGCCGACTTAAGTACAAGAAAAATGACTCTTCTTACTGTCTATGCTTTGATCCATTCCTGTGACACTAGTTATAGATTCCGATGCTTTACTTCAGGTTTACTGTATCCCTCTGACCTTCTTTTCGACGATGAAACACAGAAATTGCATCGGAATTAAATACAAAAGGCACAATGCCGACTCAAGTACAAGAAGACAGGCCCTTCTTACTGTCTATGTTTTGAACCATTCTTGTGACACTAGTTATAGATTCCGTTGCTTCACTTCAGGTTCACTGTATCCCTCTGACCTTCTTATTGACGATGAAACACAGAAATTGCATCGGAATTAAATACAATAGGCACACTGCCGACACAAGTACAAGTAGACCGGCACTTCTTAGTGCCTATGTTTTGAACCATTCCTGTGACACTAGCTATAGATTCCGATGCTTCACATCAGGTTCACCATATCCCTCTAACCTCCTTATTGACGATGAAACACAGAAATTGCATCGGAATTAAATACAAAAGGCACAATGCCGACTTAAGTACAAGTAAACTGACTCTTCTCACTGTCAATGTTTTGAACCATTCCTGTGACACTAGTTATAGATTCCGATGCTTCACTTCAGGTTTACTGTATCCCTCTGACCTTCTTATTGATGATGAAACACAGAAATTGCATCGGAACCAAATACAAAAGGCACAAAGCCGACTTAAGTACACGAAGACTGACTCTTTATACTGTCTATGCTTTGAAACTTTCCTGTGACACTAGTTACAGATTCCGATGCTTCACTTCAGGTTTACTGTATCCCTCCGACTTTCTGATTGAGGATGAAACACAGGAATTGCATCGGAATTAATTACAAAGGGTACAATGCCGACTTAAGTACAAGAGAACTGACCTTTCTTACTGTCTGTGCTTTGAACCATTCCTGTGACACTACTTATAGATTCCGATGCTTCACTTCAGGTGTACTGTATCCTTCTGACCTTCTTATTGACGATGAAACACAGAAATTGCATCGGAATTAAATACAAAAGGCACAATGCCGACTTAAGTACAAGTAAACTGACTCTTCTTACTGTCTTTGTTTTGAACCCTTCCTGTGACACTAGTTATAGATTCCGATGCTTCACTTCAGGTTTACTGTATCCCTCTGACCTTCTTATTGACGATGAAACACAGAAATTGCATCGGAACTGATTACATAAGGCACAAAGCCGACTTAAGTACAAGAAGACTGACTCTTCATACTGTCTATGATTTGAAACTTTCCTGTGACACTAGTTACAGATTCTGATGCTTCACTTCAGGTTTACTGTATCCCTCTGACTTTCTTATTGACAATGAAACACAGAAATTGCTTCGGAATTAAATACAAAAGGCACAATGCCGACATAAATACAAGGAAAATGACTCTTCTTACTGTCTATGTTTTGAACCATTCCTATGACACTAGTTATAGTTTCCGATGCTTCACTTCAGGTTTACTGTATCCCTCTGACCTTCTTATTGACGATGAAACACAGAAATTGCATCGGAATTAAATACAAAATTCATTATGCCGACTTATGTACAAGAAAACTGACTCTTCCTACTGTCTATGTTTGAACCATTCCTGTGACACTAGTTATAGATTCCGATGCTTCACTTCAGGTTTACTGTATACCTCTGACTTTTTTATTGACGATGAAACACAGAAATTGCATCGGAATTAAATGCAATAGGCACAATGCCGACTTAAGTACAAGACGACTGACACTTGTTACTGTCTATGTTTTGAACTATTCCTGCGACACTAGTTATAGATTCCGATGCTTCCCTTCAGGTTAACTGTATCTCTCAGACCTTCTTATTGAGGATGAAACAAAGAAATTGCATCTGAATTAATTACAAAGGGCACAATGCCGACTTAAGTACAAGAAAACTGACTCTTCTTACTGTCTATGTTTTGAACCATTGCTGTGACACTACTTATAGTTTCCGATGCTTCACTTCAGGTTTACTGTATCCCTCTGACCTTCTTATTGACGATGAAACATAGAAATTGCATCGGAATTAAATACAAAAGGCACAATGCCGACTTAAGTACAAGTAAACTGACTCTTCTTACTGTCTATGTTTTGAAACATTCCTGTGACACTAGTTACAGATTCCGATGATTCACTTCAGGTTTACTGTACCCCTCCGACCTTCTGATTGACGATAAAACACAGAAATTGGATCGGAATTAATTACAAAGGGCACAATGCCGACTTAAGTACAAGAAAACTGACTCTTCTTACTGTCTATGTTTTGAACCATTCTTGTGACACTACTTACAGCTTCCGATGCTTCACTTCAGGTTTATTGTATCCCTCTGACCTTCTAATTGACGATGAAACACAGAAATTGCATCGGAATTAAATATAAAAGACACAATGCCGACTTAAGTACAAGTAAACTGACTCTTCTTACTGTCAATGTTTTGAACCATTCCTGTGACACTAGTTATAGATTCCGATGCTTCACTTCAGGTTTACTGTATCCCTCTCACCTTCTTATTGACGATGAAACACAGAAATTGCATCGGAATTAAATACAAAAATCACAAAGCCGACTTATGTACAAGAAAACTGACTCTTCTTACTGTCTATGTTTGAATCATTCCTGTGACACTAGTTATAGATTCCGATGCTTCACTTCAGGTTTACTGTATCCCTCTGACCTTCTTATAGACGATGAAACACAGAACGTGCATCGGAATTAAATACAATAGACACAATGCCGAATTAAGTCCAAGTAAACTGAATCTCCTTAATGTCTATGTTTTGACCCATTCCTGTGACACTAATTATAGATTCCGACGCTTCACTTCATTTTTAGTGTATCCCTCTGACCTTCTTATTGACGATGAAACACAGAAATTGCATCGGAATTAAATACAAAAGGCACAATGCCGACTTAAGTACAAGAAAAATGTCTCTTCTTACTGTCTATGTTTTGAACCATTCCTGTGACACTAGTTACCGATTCCGATGCTTCACTTCAGGTGTACTGTATCCCTCTGACCTTCTTATTGACGATGAAACACAGAAATTGCATCGGAAGTGAATACAAAAGGCTCAAAGCCGACTTAAGTACAAGAAGACTGACTCTTCTTACTGTCTATGATTTGAAATTTTCCTGTGACACTAGTTACAGATTCCGATGCTTCACTTCAGGTTTACTGTATACCTCTGACCTTCTTATTGACGATGAAACACAGTAATTGCATCGGAATTAAATACAAAGAGCACAATGCCGACTTAAGTACAAGAAAACTGACACTTCTTACTTTTTATGTTTTGAACCATTCCTGTGACACTAGTTATAGATTCCGATGCTTCACTTCAGGTTTACTGTTTCCCCCTGACCTTCATATAGACGATGAAACACAGAAATTGCATCGGAATTGAATACAATAGACACAATGGCGAATTAAGTTCAAGTAAACTGACTCTCCTTAATGTCTATGTTTTGAACCATTCCTGTGACACTAATTATAGATTCCGATGCTTCACTTCAGGTTTAGTGTATCCCTCTGACCTTCTTATTGACGATGAAACACAGAAATTGCATCGGAATTAAATACAAAAGGCACAATGCCAACTTAAGTACAATAAAAATGACTCTTCTTACTGTCTATGTTTTGAACCATTCCTGTGACGCTAGTTACAGATTCCGATGCTTCACTTCAGGTTTACTGTATCCCTCCGACCTTCTGATTGAGGATGAAACACAGAAATGCATCGGAATTAATTACAAAGGGCACAATGCCGACTTAAGTACAAGAAAACTGACTCTTCTTACTGTCTGTGCTTTGAACCATTCCTGTGACACTACTTATAGATTCCGATGCTTCACTTCAGGTGTACTGTATCCCTCTGACCTTCTTATTGACGATGAAACACAGAAATTGCATCGGAATTAAATACAAAAGGCACAATGCCGACTTAAGTACAAGAAGACTGACTCTTCATACTGTCTATGATTTGAAATTTTCCTGTGACACTAGTTACAGATTCCGATGCTTCACTTCAGGTTTACTGTATCCCTCTGACCTTCTTATTGACGATGAAACACAGAAATTGCATCGGAATTAAATACAAAAATCAAAATGCCGACTTATGTACAAGAAAACTGACTCTTCTTACTGTCTATGTTTGAACCATTCCTGTGACACTAGTTATAGATTCCGATGCTTCACTTCAGGTTTACTGTATACCTCTGACTTTCTTATTGACGATGAAACACAGAAATTGCATCGGAATTATATACAATAGGCACAATGCCGACTCAAGTACAAGAAGACCGGCACTTCTTAGTGTCTATGTTTTGAACCATTCCTGTGACACTAGCTATAGATTCCGATGCTTCACTTCAGGTTCACTTTATCCCTCTAACCTCCTTATTGACGATGAAACACAGAAATTGCATCGGAATTAAATACAAAAGGCACAATGCCGACTTAAGTACAAAGAAAATGACTCTTCTTACTGTCTATGTTTTGAAACATTCCTGTGACACTAGTTATAGTTTCCGATGCTTCACTTCAGGTTTACTTTATCCCTCTGACCTTGTTATTGACGATGAAACACAGAAATTGCTTCGGACTTAAATACAAAATTCATTATGCCGACTTATGTACAAGAAAACTGACTCTTCCTACTGTCTATGTTTGAACCATTCCTGTGACACTAGTTATAGATTCCGATGCTTCACTTCAGGTGTACTGTATCCTTCTGACCTTCTTATTGACGATGAAACACAGAAATTGCATCGGAATTAAATACAAAAGGCACAATGCCGACTTAAGTACAAGTAAACTGACTCTTCTTACTGTCTTTGTTTTGAACCCTTCCTGTGACACTAGTTATAGATTCCGATGCTTCACTTCAGGTTTACTGTATCCCTCTGACCTTCTTATTGACGATGAAACACAGAAATTGCATCGGAACTGATTACATAAGGCACAAAGCCGACTTAAGTACAAGAAGACTGACTCTTCATACTGTCTATGATTTGAAACTTTCCTGTGACACTAGTTACAGATTCTGATGCTTCACTTCAGGTTTACTGTATCCCTCTGACTTTCTTATTGACAATGAAACACAGAAATTGCTTCGGAATTAAATACAAAAGGCACAATGCCGACATAAATACAAGGAAAATGACTCTTCTTACTGTCTATGTTTTGAACCATTCCTATGACACTAGTTATAGTTTCCGATGCTTCACTTCAGGTTTACTGTATCCCTCTGACCTTCTTATTGACGATGAAACACAGAAATTGCATCGGAATTAAATACAAAATTCATTATGCCGACTTATGTACAAGAAAACTGACTCTTCCTACTGTCTATGTTTGAACCATTCCTGTGACACTAGTTATAGATTCCGATGCTTCACTTCAGGTTTACTGTATACCTCTGACTTTTTTATTGACGATGAAACACAGAAATTGCATCGGAATTAAATGCAATAGGCACAATGCCGACTTAAGTACAAGACGACTGACACTTGTTACTGTCTATGTTTTGAACTATTCCTGCGACACTAGTTATAGATTCCGATGCTTCCCTTCAGGTTAACTGTATCTCTCAGACCTTCTTATTGAGGATGAAACAAAGAAATTGCATCTGAATTAATTACAAAGGGCACAATGCCGACTTAAGTACAAGAAAACTGACTCTTCTTACTGTCTATGTTTTGAACCATTGCTGTGACACTACTTATAGTTTCCGATGCTTCACTTCAGGTTTACTGTATCCCTCTGACCTTCTTATTGACGATGAAACATAGAAATTGCATCGGAATTAAATACAAAAGGCACAATGCCGACTTAAGTACAAGTAAACTGACTCTTCTTACTGTCTATGTTTTGAAACATTCCTGTGACACTAGTTACAGATTCCGATGATTCACTTCAGGTTTACTGTACCCCTCCGACCTTCTGATTGACGATAAAACACAGAAATTGGATCGGAATTAATTACAAAGGGCACAATGCCGACTTAAGTACAAGAAAACTGACTCTTCTTACTGTCTATGTTTTGAACCATTCTTGTGACACTACTTACAGCTTCCGATGCTTCACTTCAGGTTTATTGTATCCCTCTGACCTTCTAATTGACGATGAAACACAGAAATTGCATCGGAATTAAATATAAAAGACACAATGCCGACTTAAGTACAAGTAAACTGACTCTTCTTACTGTCAATGTTTTGAACCATTCCTGTGACACTAGTTATAGATTCCGATGCTTCACTTCAGGTTTACTGTATCCCTCTCACCTTCTTATTGACGATGAAACACAGAAATTGCATCGGAATTAAATACAAAAATCACAAAGCCGACTTATGTACAAGAAAACTGACTCTTCTTACTGTCTATGTTTGAATCATTCCTGTGACACTAGTTATAGATTCCGATGCTTCACTTCAGGTTTACTGTATCCCTCTGACCTTCTTATAGACGATGAAACACAGAACGTGCATCGGAATTAAATACAATAGACACAATGCCGAATTAAGTCCAAGTAAACTGAATCTCCTTAATGTCTATGTTTTGACCCATTCCTGTGACACTAATTATAGATTCCGACGCTTCACTTCATTTTTAGTGTATCCCTCTGACCTTCTTATTGACGATGAAACACAGAAATTGCATCGGAATTAAATACAAAAGGCACAATGCCGACTTAAGTACAAGAAAAATGTCTCTTCTTACTGTCTATGTTTTGAACCATTCCTGTGACACTAGTTACCGATTCCGATGCTTCACTTCAGGTGTACTGTATCCCTCTGACCTTCTTATTGACGATGAAACACAGAAATTGCATCGGAAGTGAATACAAAAGGCTCAAAGCCGACTTAAGTACAAGAAGACTGACTCTTCTTACTGTCTATGATTTGAAATTTTCCTGTGACACTAGTTACAGATTCCGATGCTTCACTTCAGGTTTACTGTATACCTCTGACCTTCTTATTGACGATGAAACACAGAAATTGCATCGGAATTAAATACAAAGAGCACAATGCCGACTTAAGTACAAGAAAACTGACACTTCTTACTTTTTATGCTTTGAACCATTCCTGTGACACTAGTTATAGATTCCGATGCTTCACTTCAGGTTTACTGTTTCCCCCTGACCTTCATATAGACGATGAAACACAGAAATTGCATCGGAATTGAATACAATAGACACAATGGCGAATTAAGTTCAAGTAAACTGACTCTCCTTAATGTCTATGTTTTGAACCATTCCTGTGACACTAATTATAGATTCCGATGCTTCACTTCAGGTTTAGTGTATCCCTCTGACCTTCTTATTGACGATGAAACACAGAAATTGCATCGGAATTAAATACAAAAGGCACAATGCCAACTTAAGTACAATAAAAATGACTCTTCTTACTGTCTATGTTTTGAACCATTCCTGTGACGCTAGTTACAGATTCCGATGCTTCACTTCAGGTTTACTGTATCCCTCCGACCTTCTGATTGAGGATGAAACACAGAAATGCATCGGAATTAATTACAAAGGGCACAATGCCGACTTAAGTACAAGAAAACTGACTCTTCTTACTGTCTGTGCTTTGAACCATTCCTGTGACACTACTTATAGATTCCGATGCTTCACTTCAGGTGTACTGTATCCCTCTGACCTTCTTATTGACGATGAAACACAGAAATTGCATCGGAATTAAATACAAAAGGCACAATGCCGACTTAAGTACAAGAAGACTGACTCTTCATACTGTCTATGATTTGAAATTTTCCTGTGACACTAGTTACAGATTCCGATGCTTCACTTCAGGTTTACTGTATCCCTCTGACCTTCTTATTGACGATGAAACACAGAAATTGCATCGGAATTAAATACAAAAATCAAAATGCCGACTTATGTACAAGAAAACTGACTCTTCTTACTGTCTATGTTTGAACCATTCCTGTGACACTAGTTATAGATTCCGATGCTTCACTTCAGGTTTACTGTATACCTCTGACTTTCTTATTGACGATGAAACACAGAAATTGCATCGGAATTATATACAATAGGCACAATGCCGACTCAAGTACAAGAAGACCGGCACTTCTTAGTGTCTATGTTTTGAACCATTCCTGTGACACTAGCTATAGATTCCGATGCTTCACTTCAGGTTCACATTATCCCTCTAACCTCCTTATTGACGATGAAACACAGAAATTGCATCGGAATTAAATACAAAAGGCACAATGCCGACTTAAGTACAAAGAAAATGACTCTTCTTACTGTCTATGTTTTGAAACATTCCTGTGACACTAGTTATAGTTTCCGATGCTTCACTTCAGGTTTACTTTATCCCTCTGACCTTGTTATTGACGATGAAACACAGAAATTGCATCGGACTTAAATACAAAAATCATTATGCCGACTTATGTACAAGAAAACTGACTCTTCTTACTGTCTATGTTTGAACCATTCCTGTGACACTAGTTATAGATTCCGATGCTTCACTTCAGGTTTACTGTATACCTCTGACTTTCTTATTGTCGATGAAACACAGAAATTGGATCGGAATTAAATGCAGTAGGCACAATGCCGACTTAAGTACAAGTCGACTGACTCTTGTTACTGTCTATGTTTTGAACCATTCCTGTGACACTAGTTATAGATTCCGATGCTTCCCTTCAGGTTTACTGTATCCCTCTGACCTTCTTATTGAGGATAAAACACAGAAATTGCATCTGAATTAATAACAAAGGGCACAATGCCGACTTAAGTACAAGAAAACTGACTCTTCTTACTGTCTATGTTTTGAACCATTCCTGTGACACTACTTATACATTCCGATGCTTCACTTCAGGTTTACTGTATCCCTCTGACCTTCTTATTGACGATGAAACACAGAAATTGCATCGGAATTAAATACAAAAGGCACAATGCCGACTTAAGTACAAGTAAACTGACTCTTCTTACTGTCTATGATTTAAACCATTCCTGTGACACTAGTTATAGATTCCGATGCTTCACTTCAGGTATACTGTATCCCTCTGACCTTCTTATTGACGATGAAACACAAAAATTGCATCGGAACTAAATACAAAAGGCACATAGCCGACTTAAGTACAAGAAGACTGACTCTTCATACTGTCTATGATTTGAAACTCCCCTGTGACACTAGTACAGATTCCGATGCTTCACTTCAGGTTTACTGTACCCCTCCGACTTTCTGATTGACGATGAAACACAGAAATTGCATCGGAATTAATTACAAAGGGCACAATGCCGACTTAAGTACAAGAAAACTGACTCTTCTTACTGTCTATGTTTTGAACCATTCCTGTGACACTAATTATAGATTCCGATGCTTCACTTCAGGTTTTGTGTATCCCTCTGATCTTCTTATTGACGATGAAACACAAAAATTGCATCGGAATTAAATACAAAAGCACAATGCCGACTTAAGTACAAGAAAAATGACTCTTCTTACTGTCTATGCTTTGCTCCATTCCTGTGACACTAGTTATAGATTCCGATGCTTTACTTCAGGTTTACTGTATCCCTCTGACCTTCTTTTCGACGATGAAACACAGAAATTGCATCGTAATTAAATACAAAAGGCACAATGCCGACTCAAGTACAAGAAGACTGGCCCTTCTTACTGTCTATGTTTTGAACCATTCCTGTGACACTAGTTATAGATTCCGTTGCTTCACTTCAGGTTCACTGTATCCCTCTGACCTTCTTATTGACGATGAAACACAGAAATTGCATCGGAATTAAATACAATAGGCACACTGCCGACTCAAGTTCAAGTAGACCGGCACTTCTTAGTGTCTATGTTTTGAACCATTCCTGTGACACTAGCTACAGATTCCGATGCTTCACATCAGGTTCACCATATCCCTCTAACCTCCTTATTGACGATGAAACACAGAAATTGCATCGGAATTAAATACAAAAGGCACAATGCCGACTTAAGTACAAGTAAACTGACTCTTCTCACTGTCCATGTTTTGAACCATTCCTGTGACACTAGTTATAGATTCCGATGCTTCACTTCAGGTTTACTGTATCCCTCTGACCTTCTTATTGATGATGAAACACAGAAATTGCATCGGAACCAAATACAAAAGGCACAAAGCCGACTTAAGTACACGAAGACTGACTCTTTATACTGTCTATGCTTTGAAACTTTCCTGTGACAGTAGTTACAGATTCCGATGCTTCACTTCAGGTTTACTGTATCCCTCCGACTTTCTGATTGAGGATGAAACACAGGAATTGCATCGGAATTAATTACAAAGGGTACAATGCCGACTTAAGTACAAGAGAACTGACTCTTCTTACTGTCTGTGCTTTGAACCATTCCTGTGACACTAGTTATAGTTTCCGATGCTTCACTTCAGGTTTACTGTATCCCTCTGACCTTCTTATTGACGATGAAACACAGAGATTGCATCGGAATTAAATACAAAATTCATTATGCCGACTTATGTACAAGAAAACTGACTCTTCCTACTGTCTATGTTTGAACCATTCCTGTGACACTAGTTATAGATTCCGATGCTTCACTTCAGGTTTACTGTATACCTCTGACTTTTTTATTGACGATGAAACACAGAAATTGCATCGGAATTAAATGCAATAGGCACAATGCCGACTTAAGTACAAGACGACTGACACTTGTTACAGTCTATGTTTTGAACTATTCCTGCGACACTAGTTATAGATTCCGATGCTTCCCTTCAGGTTAACTGTATCTCTCAGACCTTCTTATTGAGGATGGAACAAAGAAATTGCATCTGAATTAATTACAAAGGGCACAATGCCGACTTAAGTACAAGAAAACTGACTCTTCTTACTGTCTATGTTTTGAACCATTGCTGTAACACTACTTATAGTTTCCGATGCTTCACTTCAGGTTTACTGTATCCCTCTGACCTTCTTATTGACGATGAAACATAGAAATTGCATCGGAATTAAATACAAAAGGCACAATGCCGACTTAAGTACAAGTAAACTGACTCTTCTTACTGTCTATGTTTTGAATCATTCCTATGACACTAGTTATAGATTCCGATGCTTCACTTCAGGTTTACTGTATCCCTCTGACCTTCTTATTGACGATGAAACACAGAAATTGCATCGGAACTAAATTCAAAAGGCGCAAAGCCGACTTAAGTACAAGAAGCCTGACTCTTCATACTGTCTATGTTTTGAAACTTTCCTGTGACACTAGTTACAGATTCCGATGCTTCACTTCAGGTTTACTGTACCCCTCCGACCTTCTGATTGACGATAAAACACAGAAGTTGGATCGGAATTAAATACAAAGGGCACAATGCCGACTTAAATACAAGAAAACTGACTCTTCTTACTGTCTATGTTTTGAACCATTCTTGTGACACTACTTATAGCTTCCGATGCTTCACTTCAGGTTTACTGTATCCCTCTGACCTTCTAATTGACGATGAAACACAGAAATTGCATCGGAATTAAATATAAAAGACACAATGCCGACTTAAGTACAAGTAAACTGACTCTTCTTACTGTCTATGTTTTAATCATTCCTGTGACACTAGTTATAGTTTCCGATGCTTCACTTCAGGTTTACTGTATCCCTCTGACCTTCTTATAGACGATGAAACACAGAACGTGCATCGGAATTAAATACAATAGACACAATGCCGAATTAAGTCCAAGTAAACTGAATCTCCTTAATGTCTATGTTTTGACCCAACCTGTGACACTAATTATAGATTCCGATGCTTCACTTCAGGTTTAGTGTATCCCTCTGACCTTCTTATTGACGATGAAACACAGAAATTTCATCGGAATTAAATACAAAAGGCACTATGCCGACTTAAGTACAAGAAAAATGTCTCTTCTTACTGTCTATGTTTTGAACCATTCCTGTGACACTAGTTACAGATTCCGATGCTTCACTTCAGGTGTACTGTATCCCTCTGACCCTCTTATTGACGATGAAACACAGAAATTGCATCGGAATTAAATACAAAAGGCACAATGCCGACTTAAGTACAAGTAAACTGACTCTTCTTACTGTCTATGTTTTGAACCATCCCTGTGACATTAGTTATAGATTACGATGCTTCACTTCAGGTCTACTGTATCCCTCTGACCTTCTTATTGACGATGAAACATAGAGATTGCATCGGAACTGAATAGAAAAGGCTCAAAGCCGACTTAAGTACAAGAAGACTGACTCTTCATACTGTCTATGATTTGAAATTTTCCTGTGACACTAGTTACAGATTCCGATGCTTCACTTCAGGTTTACTGTATCCCTCTGACCTTCTTATTGACGATGAAACACAGAAATTGCATCGGAACTAAATTCAAAAGGCACAAAGCCGACTTAACTACAAGAAGCCTGACTCTTCATACTGTCTATGTTTTGAAACTTTCCTGTGACACTAGTTACAGATTCCGATGCTTCACTTCAGGTTTACTGTACCCCTCCGACCTTCTGATTGACGATAAAACACAGAAATTGGATCGGAATTAATGACAAAGGGCACAATGCCGACTTAAGTACAAGAAAACTGACTCTTCTTACTGTCTATGTTTTGAACCATTCTTGTGACACTACTTATAGCTTCCGATGCTTCACTTCAGGTTTACTGTATCCCTCTGACCTTCTAATTGACGATGAAACACAGAAATTGCATCGGAATTAAATATAAAAGACACAATGCCGACTTAAGTACAAGTAAACTGACTCTTCTTACTGTCAATGTTTTGAACCATTCCTGTGACACTAGTTATAGATTCCGATGCTTCACTTCAGGTTTACTGTATCCCTCTCACCTTCTTATTGACGATGAAACACAGAAATTGCATCGGAATTAAATACAAAAATCACAAAGCCGACTTATGTACAAGAAAACTGACTCTTCTTACTGTCTATGTTTGAATCATTCCTGTGACACTAGTTATAGATTCCGATGCTTCACTTCAGGTTTACTGTATCCCTCTGACCTTCTTATAGACGATGAAACACAGAACGTGCATCGGAATTAAATACAATAGACACAATGCCGAATTAAGTCCAAGTAAACTGAATCTCCTTAATGTCTATGTTTTGACCCATTCCTGTGACACTAATAATAGATTCCGACGCTTCACTTCATTTTTAGTGTATCCCTCTGACCTTCTTATTGACGATGAAACACAGAAATTGCATCGGAATTAAATACAAAAGGCACAATGCCGACTTAAGTACAAGAAAAGTGTCTCTTCTTACTGTCTATGTTTTGAACCATTCCTGTGACACTAGTTACTGATTCCGATGCTTCACTTCAGGTGTACTGTATCCCTCTGACCTTCTTATTGACGATGAAACACAGAAATTGCATCGAAAGTGAATACAAAAGGCTCAAAGCCGACTTAAGTACAAGAAGACTGACTCTTCTTACTGTCTATGATTTGAAATTTTCCTGTGACACTAGTTACAGATTCCGATGCTTCACTTCAGGTTTACTGTATCCCTCTGACCTTCTTATTGACGATGAAACACAGAAATTGCATCGGAATTAAATACAAAGGGCACAATGCCGACTTAAGTACAAGAAAACTGACACTTCTTACTTTTTATGTTTTGAACCATTCCTGTGACACTAGTTATAGATTCCGATGCTTCACTTCAGGTTTACTGTATCCCCCTGACCTTCATATAGACGATGAAACACAGAAATTGCATCGGAATTAAATACAATAGACACAATGGCGAATTAAGTACAAGTAAACTGACTCTCCTTAATGTCTATGTTTTGAATCATTCCTGTGACACTAATTATAGATTCTGGTGCTTCACTTCAGGTTTAGTGTATCCCTCTGACCTTCTTATTGACGATGAAACACAGAAATTGCATCGGAAATAAATACAAAGTCTCAATACCGACTTAAGTACAAGGAAAGTGACTCTTCTTACTGTCTATGTTTTGAACCATTCCTGTGACACTACTTATAGCTTCCGATGCTTCACTTCATGTTTGCTGTATCCCTCTGACCTTCTAATTGACGATGAAACACAGAAATTGCATCGGAATTAAATACAAAAGACACAATGCCGACTTAAGTACAAGTAAACTGTCTCTTCTTACTGTCTATGTTTTGTACCCTTCCTGTGACACTAGTTATGGATTACGATGCTTCACTTCAGGTTTACTGTATCCCTCTGGCTTTCTTATTGACGATCAAACACAGATATTGCATCCGAATAAAATACAAAAATCACAATGCCGACTTATGTACAAGAAAACAGACTCCTCTTACTGTCTATGCTTTGAACCATTCCTGTGACATTAGTTATAGATTCCGTTGCTTCACTTCAGGTTTACTGTATACCTCTGACCATCTTATTGACGATGAAACACAGAAATTACATCGGAATTAAATACAAAATGCACAATGCCGACTTAAGTACAAGAAAACTGACTCTTCTTACTGTCTATGCTTTGAACCATTCCTGTGACACTAGTTATAGTTTCTGATGCTTCACTTCAGGTTTACTGTATCCCTCTGACCTTCTTATTGACGATGAAACACAAAAATTGCATCGGAATTAAATACAAAAGGCACAATGCCGACTTAAGAACAAGAAAACTGACTCTCCTTACTGTCTAAGTTTTGAACCACACCTGTGACACTAGTTATAGATTCCGATGCTTCACTTCAGGTTTACTGTATCCCTCTGACCTTCTTATTGACGATGAAACACAGAAATTGCATCGGAACTATATACAAAACGCACAAAGCCGAATTAAGTACAAGAAGACTGACTCTTCATACTGCCTATATTTTGAAACTTTCCTGTGACACTAGTTACAGATTCCGATGCTTCACTTCTGGTTTACTGTACCCCTCCGACCTTCTGATTGACGATGAAACACAGAAATTGCATCGGAATTAGTTACAAAGGGCACAATGCCGACTTAAGCACAAGAAAACTGACTCTTCTTACTCTCTATGTTTTGAACCATTCCTGTGACACTACTTATAGATTCGGATGCTTCACTTCAGGTTTACTGTATCCCTCTGACCTCCTTATTGACGATGAAACACAGAAATTGCATCGGAATTAAATACAAAAGCCACAATGCCGACTTAAGTACAAGAAAAATGACTCTTCTTACTGTCTATGTTTTGAATTATTCCTGTGACACTAGTTATAGATTCCGATGCTTCACTTCAGGTTTACTGTATCCCTCTGAGCCTCTTATTGTCGATGAAACACAGAAATAGCATCCGAATTAAATACAAAAGGCACAATGCCGACTTAAGTACAAGTAAATTGACTCTTCTTGCTGTCTATGTTTGAACCATTCCTGTGACACTAGTTATAGATTCCGATGTTTTACTTGAGGTTTACTGTATACCTCTGACCTTCGTATTGACGATGAAACACGATAATTGCATCGGAACTAAATACAAAAGGCACAAAGCCGACTTAAGTACAAGAAAACTGACTCTTCATACTGTCTATGTTTTGAAACTTTCCTCTGACACTAGTTACAGATTCCGAAGCTTCAGTTCAGGTTTACTGTATCCCTCTGACCCTCTTATTGTCGATGAAACACAGAAATTGCATCGGAATTAAATACAAAAATCACAATGCCGACTTATGTACAAGAAATCTGACTCTTCTTACTGTCTATGTTTGAACCATTGCTGTGACACTACTTATAGATTCCGATGCTACACTTCAGGTTTACTGTTTCCCTCTGACCTTCTTATTGACGATGAAACATAGAAATTGCATCGGAACTAAATACAAAAGGCACAAAGCCGACTTAAGTACAAGAAAACTGACTCTTCATACTGTCTATGTTTTGAAACTTTCCTGTGACACTAGTTATAGATTCCGAAGCTTCAGTTCAGGTTTACTGTATCCCTCTGACCTTCTTATTGACTATTAAATACAGAAATTGCATCGGAATTAAATACAAAAGGGACAATGCCGACATAAGTACAAGAAAACTGACTCTTCTTACTGTCTATATTTTGAACCATTCCTGTGACACTAGTTATAGATTCCGATGCTTTACTTCAGGTTTACTGTATCCCTCTGACCTTCTTATAGACGATGAAACACAGAAATTGCATGGGAATTAAATACAATAGACACAATGCCAAATTAAGTACAAGTAAACTGACTCTCCTTAATGTGTATGTTTTGAATCATTCCTGTGACACTAATTATTGATTCCGATGCCTCACGTCGGGTTTAGTGTATCCCTCTGACCTTCTTATTGACGATGAAACACAGAAATTGCATCGGAATTAAATACAAAAAGCACAATGCCGAGTTAAGTACAAGAAAATGACTCTTCTTACTGTCTATGTTTTGAACCATTCCTGTGACACTAGTTATAGATTCCGACGCTTCACTTCAGGTTTACCGTATCCCTCTGACCTTCTTATTGATGATGAAACACAGAAATTGCATCGGAATTAAATACAAAAATCACAATGCCGACTTATGTACAAGAAATCTGACTCTTCTTACTGTCTATGTTTGAACCATTGCTGTGACACTACTTATAGATTCCGATGCTACACTTCAGGTTTACTGTTTCCCTCTGACCTTCTTATTGACGATGAAACATAGAAATTGCATCGGAACTAAATACAAAAGGCACAAAGCCGACTTAAGTACAAGAAAACTGACTCTTCATACTGTCTATGTTTTGAAACTTTCCTGTGACACTAGTTACAGATTCCGAAGCTTCAGTTCAGGTTTACTGTATCCCTCTGACCCTCTTATTGTCGATGAAACACAGAAATTGCATCGGAATTAAATGCAATAGGCACAATGCCGACTTAAGTACAAGAAAACTGTCTCTTGTTACTGTCTATGTTTTGAACCATTCCTGTGACACTAGTCATAGATTCCGATGCTTCACTTCAGGTTTACTGTATGCCTCTGACCTTCTTATTGAATATGAAATACAGAAATTGCATCTGAATTAATTACAAAGGGCACAATGCCGACTTAAGTACAAGAAAACTGACTCTTCTTACTGTCTATGTTTTGAACCATTCCTGTGACACTACTTATAGCTTCCGATGCTTCACTTCAGGTTTACTGTATCCCTCTGACCTTCTAAATGACGATGAAACACAGATATTGCATCGGAATTAAATACAAAAGACACAATGCCGACTCAAGTACAAGTAAACTGACTCTTCTTACTGTCTATATTTTGAAACATTCCTTTGACACTAGTTATAGATTCCGATGCTTCACTTCAGGTTTACTGTATCCCTCTCACATTCTTATTGACGATGAAACACAGAAATTGCATCGGAAATAAATACAAAATTCACAATGCCGACTTATGTACAAGAAAACTGACTCTTCTTACTGTCTATGTTTGAACCATTCCTGTGACACTAGTTATAGATTCCGATGCTTCACTTCAGGTTTACTGTATCCCTCTGACCTTCTTATAGACGATGAAGCACAGAAATTGCATCGGAATTAAATACAAAAGGCACAATGCCGACTTAAGAACAAGAAAACTGACTCTCTTTACTGTCTATGTTTTGAACCACACCTGTGACACTAGTTATAGATTCCGATGCTTCACTTCAGGTTTACTGTATCCCTCTGACCTTCTTATTGACGATGAAACACAGAAATTGGATCGGAACTAAATACAAAACGCACAAAGCCGATTTAAGTACAAGAAGACTGACTCTTCATACTGTCTATATTTTGAAACTTTCCTGTGACACTAGTTACAGATTCCGATGCTTCACTTCAGGTTTACTGTACCCCTCCGACCTTCTGATTGACGATGAAACACAGAAATTGCATCGGAATTAATTACAAAGGGCAAAATGCCGACTTAAGTACAAGAAAACTGACTCTTCTTACTGTCTATGTTTTTAACCATTCCTGTGACACTACTTATAGATTCGGATGCTTTACTTCAGGTTTACTGTATCCCTCTGACCTCCTTATTGACGATGAAACACAGAAATTCCATCGGAATTAACTACAAAAGCCACAATGCCGACTTAAGTACAAGAAAAATGACTCTTCTTACTGTCTATGATTTGAACTATTCCTGTGACACTGGTTATAGATTCCGATGCTTCACTTGAGGTTTACTCTATCCCTCTGACCTTCTTATTGACGATGAAACACAGAAATTGTATCGGAATTAAATACAAAAATCACAATGCCGACCTATGTACAAGAAAACTGACTCTTCTTACTGCCTATGTTTGAACCATTCCTGTGACACTAGTTATAGATTCCGATGCTTCACTTAAGGTTTACTGTATACCTCTGACTTTCTTATTGACGATGAAACATAGAAATTGCATCGGAATTAAATGCAATAGGCACAATGCCGACTTAAGTACAAGAAGACTGACTCTTTTTACTGTCTATGTTTTGAACCATTCCTGTGACACTAGTTATAGATTCCGATGCTTCAGTTCAGGTTTACTGTATCCCTCTGACATTCTTATTGACGATGAAACACAGAAATTGCATCGGAATTAAATACAAAAGGCATAATGCCGACTCAAGTACAAGAAGACTGGCCCTTCTTACTGTCTATGATTTGAACCATTCCTGTGACACTAGTTATGGATTCCGATGCTTCACTTCAGGTTCACTGTATCCCTCTGACATTCTTATTGACGATGAAACACGGAAATTGCATCGGAACTAAATACAAAAGGCACAAAGCCGACTTAAGTACAAGAAAACTGACTCTTCATACTGTCTATGCTTTGAAACTTTCCTGTGACACTAGTTACAGATTCCGAAGTTTGAGTTCAGGTTTACTGTATCCCTCTGACCTTCTTATTGACTATGAAATACAGAAATTGCATCGGAATTAAATACAAAAAGCACAATGCCGACATAAGTACAAGTAAACTGACTCTCCTTAATGTGTATGTTTTGAATCATTCCTGTGACACTAATAATTGATTCCGATGCCTCACGTCGGGTTTAGTGTATCCCTCTGACCTTCTTATTGACGATGAAACACAGAAATTGCATCGGAATTAAATACAAAAGGCACAATGCCGAGTTAAGTACAAGAAAAATGACTCTTCTTACTGTCTATGTTTTGAACCATTCCTGTGACACTAGTTATAGATTCCGATGCTTCACTTCAGGTTTACTGTATCCCTCTGACCCTCTTATTGTCGATGAAACACAGAAATTGCATCGGAATTAAATTCAAAAGGCACAATGCCGACTTAAGTACAAGTAAACTGACTCTTCTTGCTGTCTATGTTTGAACCATTCCTGTGACACTAGTTATAGATTCCGATGTTTTACTTGAGGTTTACTGTATACCTCTGACCTTCGTATTGACGATGAAACACGATAATTGCATCGGAACTAAATACAAAAGGCACAAAGCCGACTTAAGTACAAGAAAACTGACTCTTCATACTGTCTATGTTTTAAACTTTCCTCTGACACTAGTTACAGATTCCGAAGCTTCAGTTCAGGTTTACTGTATCCCTCTGACCCTCATATTGTCGATGAAACACAGAAATTGCATCGGAATTAAATACAAAAGGCACAATGCCGACTTAAGTACAAGTAAACTGACTCTTCTTGCTGTCTATGTTTGAACCATTCCTGTGACACTAGTTATAGATTCCGATGCTTTACTTGAGGTTTACTGTATCCCTCTGACCTTCTTATTGACGATGAAACACGGAAATTGCATCGGAACTAAATACAAAAGGCACAAAGCCGACTTAAGTACAAGAAAACTGACTCTTCATACTGTCTACGTTTTGAAACTTTCCTGTGACACTAGTTACAGATTCCGAAGCTTCAGTTCAGGTTTACTGTATCCCTCTGACCTTCTTATTGACTATGAAATACAGAAATTGCATCGGAATTAAATACAAAAGGCACAATGCCGACATAAGTACAAGAAAACTGACTCTTCTTACTGTCTATATTTTGAACCATCCCTGTGACACTAGTTATAGATTCCGATGCTTTACTTCAGGTTTACTGTATCCCTCTGACCTTCTTATAGACGATGAAACACAGAAATTGCATGGGAATTAAATACAATAGACACAATGCCGAATTAAGTACAAGTAAACTGACTCTCCTTAATGTGTATGTTTTGAATCATTCCTGTGACACTAATTATTGATTCCGATGCCTCACGTCGGGTTTAGTGTATCCCTCTGACCTTCTTATTGACGATGAAACACAGAAATTGCATCGGAATTAAATACAAAAAGCACAATGCAGAGTTAAGTACAAGAAAATGACTCTTCTTACTGTCTATGTTTTGAACCATTCCTGTGACACTAGTTATAGATTCCGACGCTTCACTTCAGGTTTACCGTATCCCTCTGACCTTCTTATTGATGATGAAACACAGAAATTGCATCGGAATTAAATACAAAAATCACAATGCCGACTTATGTACAAGAAATCTGACTCTTCTCTACTGTCTATGTTTGAACCATTGCTGTGACACTACTTATAGATTCCGATGCTTCACTTCAGGTTTACTGTTTCCCTCTGACCTTCTTATAGACGATGAAACACAGAAATTGCATGGGAATTAAATACAATAGACACAATGCCGAATTAAGTACAAGTAAACTGACTCTCCTTAATGTGTATGTTTTGAATCATTCCTGTGACACTAATTATTGATTCCGATGCCTCACGTCGGGTTTAGTGTATCCCTCTGACCTTCTTATTGACGATGAAACACAGAAATTGCATCGGAATTAAATACAAAAAGCACAATGCCGAGTTAAGTACAAGAAAATGACTCTTCTTACTGTCTATGTTTTGAACCATTCCTGTGACACTAGTTATAGATTCCGATGCTTCACTTCAGGTTTACTGTCTGCCTCTGACCTTCTTATTGACAATGAAATACAGAAATTGCATCTGAATTAATTACAAAGGGCACAATGCCGACTTAAGTACAAGAAAACTGACTCTTCTTACTGTCTATGTTTTGAACCATTCCTGTGACACTACTTATAGCTTCCGATGCTTCACTTCAGGTTTACTGTATCCCTCTGACCTTCTAAATGACTATGAAACACAGAAATTGCATCGGAATTAAATACAAAACACACAATGCCGACTTAAGTACAAGTAAACTGACTCTTCTTACTGTCTATATTTTGAACCATTCCTTTGACACTAGTTATAGATTCCGATGCTTCACTTCAGGTTTACTGTATCCCTCTCACATTCTTATTGACTTTGAAACACAGAAATTGCATCGGAAATAAATACAAAAATCACAATGCCGACTTATGTACAAGAAAACTGACTCTTCTTACTGTCTATGTTTGAACCATTCCTGTGACACTAGTTATAGATTCCGATGCTTCACTTCAGGTATACTGTATCCCTCTGACCTTCTTATAGACGATGAAGCACAGAAAGTGCATCGGAATTAAATACAATAGACACAATGCCGAATTAAGTCCAAGTACACTGAATCTCCTTAATGTCTATGTTTTGAACCATTCCTTTGACACTAATTATGGATTCCGATGCTTCACTTCAGGTTTACTGTATCCCTCTGACGTTCTTATTGAGGATGAAACACAGAAATTGCATCTGAATTAATTACAAAGGGCACAATACTGACTTAAGTACAAGAAAACTGACTCTTCTTACTGTCTATGTTTTGAACCATTCCTGTGACACTACTTCTACATTCCGATGTTTCACTTCAGGTTTACTGTATCCCTCTGACCTTCTTATTGACGATGAAACACAGAAATTGCATCGGAATTAAATATAAAAGGCATAATGCCGACTCAAGTACAAGAAGACTGGCCCTTCTTACTGTCTATGTTTTGAAACTTTCCTGTGACACTAGTTATAGATTCCGATGCTTCACTTCAGGTTCACTGTATCCCTCTGACCTCCTTATTGACGATGAAACACAGAAATTGCATAGGAATTAAATACAAAAGGCACAATGCCGACTCAAGTACAAGAAGGCTGGCTCATCTTACTGTCTAAGTTTTGAACCATTCCTGTGACACTAGTTATAGATTCCGTTGCTTCACTTCAGGTTTACTGCATCCCTTTGACCTTCTTATTGACGATGAAACACAGAATGCATCGGAATTAAATACAAAATGCACAATGCCGACTTAAGTACAAGAAAACTGACTCTTCTTACTGTCTATTCTTTGAACCATTCCTGTGACACTAGTTATAGTTTCCGATGCTTCACTTCAGGTTTACTGTATCCCTCTGACCTTCTTATTGACGACGAAACACAGAAATTGCATCGGAATTAAATACAAAAGGCACAATGCCGACTTAAGAACAAGAAAACTGACTCTCCTTACTGTCTATGTTTTGAACCACACCTGTGACACTAGTTATAGATTCCGATGCTTCACTTCAGGTTTACTGTATCCCTCTGACCTTCTTATTGACGATGAAACACAGAAATTGCATCGGAACTAAATACAAAACGCACAAAGCCGATTTAAGTACAAGAAGACTGACTCTTCATACTGTCTATATTTTGAAAATTTCCTGTGACACTAGTTACAGATTCCGATGCTTCACTTCAGGTTTACTGTACCCCTCCGTCCTTCTGATTGACGATGAAACACAGAAATTGCATCGGAATTAATTACAAAGGGCAAAATGCCGACTTAAGTACAAGAAAAGTGACTCTTCTTACTGTCTATGTTTTGAACCATTCCTGTGACACTACTTATAGATTCGGATGCTTTACTTCAGGTTTACTGTATCCCTCTGACCTCCTTATTGACGATGAAACACAGAAATTGCATCGGAATTAAATACAAAAGCCACAATGCCGACTTAAGTACAAGAAAAATGGCTCTTCTTACTGTCTATGATTTGAACTATTCCTGTGACACTAGTTATAGATTCCGATGCTTCACTTCAGGTTTACTGTATCCCTCTGACCTTCTTATTGACGATGAAACACAGAAATTGTATCGGAATTAAATACAAAAATCACAATGCCGACCTATGTACAAGAAAACTGACTCTTCTTACTGCCTATGTTTGAACCATTCCTGTGACACTAGATATAGATTCCGATGCTTCACTTAAGGTTTACTGTATACCTCTGACTTTCTTATTGACGATGAATCATAGAAATTGCATAGGAATTAAATGCAATAGGCACAATGCCGACTTAAGTACAAGAAGACTGACTCTTTTTACTGTCTTTGTTTTGAACCATTCCTGTGACACTAGTTATAGATTCCGATGCTTCAGTTCAGGTTTACTGTATCCCTCTGACATTCTTATTGACGATGAAACACAGAAATTGCATCGGAATTAAATACAAAAGGCATAATGCCGACTCAAGTACAAGAAGACTGGCCCTTCTTACTGTCTATGATTTGAACCATTCCTGTGACACTAGTTATGGATTCCGATGCTTCACTTCAGGTTCACTGTATCCCTCTGACATTCTTATTGACGATGAAACACGGAAATTGCATCGGAACTAAATACAAAAGGCACAAAGCCGACTTAAGTACAAGAAAACTGACTCTTCATACTGTCTATGTTTTGAAACTTTCTTGTGACACTAGTTACAGATTCCGAAGTTTGAGTTCAGGTTTACTGTATCCCTCTGACCTTCTTATTGACTATGAAATACAGAAATTGCTTCGGAATTAAATACAAAAAGCACAATGCCGACATAAGTACAAGTAAACTGACTCTCCTTAATGTGTATGTTTTGAATCATTCCTGTGACACTAATTATTGATTCCGATGCCTCACGTCGGGTTTAGTGTATCCCTCTGACCTTCTTATTGACGATGAAACACAGAAATTGCATCGGAATTAAATACAAATAGCACAATGCCGAGTTAAGTACAAGAAAAATGACTCTTCTTACTGTCTATGTTTTGAACCATTCCTGTGACACTAGTTATAGATTCCGATGCTTCACTTCAGGTTTACCGTATCAATCTGACCTTCTTATTGATGATGAAACACAGAAATTGCATCGGAATTAAATACAAAAATCACAATGCCGACTTATGTACAAGAAATCTGACTCTTCTTACTGTCTATGTTTGAACCATTCCTGTGACACTACTTATAGATTCCGATGATTCACTTCAGGTTTTCTGTATACCTCTGACTTTCTTATTGACGATGAAACACAGAAATTGCATCGGAATTAAATGCAATAGGCACAATGCCGACTTAAGTACAATAAGACTGGCTCTTGTTATTCTCTATGTTTTGAACCATTCCTGTGACACTAGTTATAGATTCCGATGCTTCACTTCAGGTTTACTGTATCCCTCTGAAATTCTTACTGACGATGAAACAAAGAGATTGCATCGGATTTAAATACAAAAGGCACAATGCAGACTCAAGTACAAGAAGACCGGCTCTTCCTACTGTCTATGTTTTGAACCATTCCTGTGACACTAGTTATAGATTCCGATGCTTAACTTCAGGTTCACCATATCCCTCTAACCTCCTTATTGTCGATGAAACACAGATTTTGCAGCGGAATTAAATACAATAGGCACAATGCCGACTCAAGTACAATAAGGCTGGCTCATCTTACTGTCCATGTGTTGAACCATTCCTGTGACATTAGTTATAGTTTCCAATGTTTCACTTCAGGTTTACTGTATCCCTCTGACCATCTTATTGACGATGAAACACAGAAATTGCATCGGAATTAAATAGAAAAGGCACAATGCCGACTTACGTACAAGAAAACCGACTCTTCTTACTGTTTATGTTTTGAACCATTCCTGTGACACTAGTTATAGTTTCCGATGCTTCACTTCAGGTTTCCTGTATCATTCTGACCTTCTTATTGACGATGAAACACAGAAATTGCATCGGAATTAAATACAAAAGGCACAATGCCGACTTAAGAACAAGATAACTGAATCTTCTTACTGTCTATGTTTTGAACCACTCCTGTGACACTAGTTATAGATTCCGATGCTTCACTTCAGGTTTATTGTATCCCTCTGACCTTTGTATTGACGATGAAACACAGAAATTGAATTGGAATTAAATAGAAAAGGCACAGTGCCGATTTAAGTACAAGAAAACTGACTCTTCTTACTGTCTATGTTTTGAACCATTCCTGTGACACTAGTTATAGATTCCGATGCTTCACCTTAGGTTTACTGTATCCCTCTGACTTTCTTATTGACGATGAAACACAGGAATTGCATCGCAATTCAATACAAAAGGCACAATGCCTACTTAAGTACAAGAAAACTGACTCATCTTACTGTCTATGTTTTGAACCATTTCTGTGACACTAGTTAAAGATTCCGATGCTTCACTTCAGGTTTACTGTATCGCTCTGACCTTCTTATTGACGATGAAACACAGAAATTGCATCGGAATTAAATACAAAAAGCACAATGCCGAGTTAAGTACAAGAAAAATGACTCTTCCTAATGTCTATGTTTTGAACCATTCCTGTGACAATACTGATAGATTTCGATGCTTCACTTCAGGTTTACTGTATCCCTCTGACCTTCTTATTGACGATGAAACACAGAAATTGCATCGGAATTTAATACAAAAGGCACAATGCCGACATACGTACAAGAAAATTGACTCTTCTTACTGTCTATGTTTTGAACCATTCCTGTGACACTAGTTATAGATTCCGATGCTTCACTTTAGGTTTACTGTATCCCTCTGATTTTCTTATTGACGATGAAACTCAGGAATTGCATCGCAATTCAATACAAAAGGCACAATGTCTACTTAAGTACAAGAAAACTGACTCATCTTACTGTCTATGTTTTGAACCATTCCTGTGACACTAGTTAAAGATTCCGATGCTTCACTTCAGGTTTACTGTATCCCTCCGACCTTCTGATTGACGATGAAACACAGAAATTGCATCGCAATTAAATAGAAGAGGCACAAAGCCGACTTAAGTTCAAGAAAACTGACTCTTCTTACTGTCTATGTTTTTAACCATTCCAGGGACACTAGTTTTAGATTCCGATGCTTCACTTTAGGTGTACTGTATCCCTCTGACCCTCTTATTGACGATGAAACATAGAAATTGCATCGGAATTAAATACAAAAGGCACAATGCCGAATTAAGTACAAGAAAACTGACTCTTCTTACTGTTTATGTTTTGAACCATTCCTGTGACACTAGTTATAGATTCCGATGCTTCAGTTCAGGTTTACTGTATCCCTCTGACATTCTTACTGACGATGAAACACAGAAATTGCATCGGAATTAAATACAAAAGGCATAATGCCGACTCAAGTACAAGAAGACTGGCCCTTCTTACTGTCTATGATTTGAACCATTCCTGTGACACTAGTTATGGATTCCGATGCTTCACTTCAGGTTCACTGTATCCCTCTGACCTTCTTATTGACGATGAAACACAGAAATTGCATCGGAATTAAATACAAATAGCACAATGCCGAGTTAAGTACAAGAAAAATGACTCTTCTTACTGTCTATGTTTTGAACCATTCCTGTGACACTAGTTATAGATTCCGATGCTTCACTTCAGGTTTACTGTATACCTCTGACTTTCTTATTGACGATGAAACACAGAAATTGCATCGGAATTAAATGCAATAGGCACAATGCCGACTTAAGTACAATAAGACTGACTCTTGTTACTCTCTATGTTTTGAACCATTCCTGTGACACTAGTTATAGTTTCCGATGCTTCACTTCAGGTTTACTGTATCCCTCTGACCTTCTTACTGACGATGAAACAAAGAGATTGCATCGGATTTAAATACAAAAGGCACAATGCAGACTCAAGTACAAGAAGACCGGCTCTTCCTACTGTATATGTTTTGAAACATTCCTGTGACACTAGTTATAGATTCCGATGCTTAACTTCAGGTTCACCATATCCCTCTAAACTCCTTATTGTCGATGAAACACAGATTTTGCAGCGGAATTAAATACAATAGGCACAATGCCGACTCAAGTACAATAAGGCTGGCTCATCTTACTGTCCATGTGTTGAACCATTCCTGTGACATTAGTTATAGTTTCCGTTGTATCACTTCAGGTTTACTGTATCCCTCTGACCATCTTATTGACGATGAAACACAGAAATTGTATCGGAATTAAATAGAAAAGGCACAATGCCAACTTAAGTACAAGAAAACCGACTCTTCTTTCTGTTTATGTTTTGAACCATTCCTGTGACACTAGTTATAGTTTCCGATGCTTCACTTCAGGTTTCCTGTATCCCTCTGACCTTCTTATTGACGATGAAACACAGAAATTGCATCGGAATTAAATACAAAAGGCACAATGCCGACTTAAGAACAAGATAACTGAATCTTCTTACTGTCTATGTTTTGAACCACTCCTGTGACACTAGTTATAGATTCCGATGCTTCACTTCAGGTTTATTGTATCCCTCTGACCTTTGTATTGACGATGAAACACAGAAATTGAATTGGAATTAAATAGAAAAGGCACAGTGCCGATTTAAGTACAAGAAAACTGACTCTTCTTACTGTCTATGTTTTGAACCATTCCTGTGACACTAGTTATAGATTCCGATGCTTCACCTTAGGTTTACTGTATCCCTCTGACTTTCTTATTGACGATGAAACACAGGAATTGCATCGCAATTCAATACAAAAGGCACAATGCCTACTTAAGTACAAGAAAACTGACTCATCTTACTGTCTATGTTTTGAACCATTTCTGTGACACTAGTTAAAGATTCCGATGCTTCACTTCAGGTTTACTGTATCGCTCTGACCTTCTTATTGACGATGAAACACAGAAATTGCATCGGAATTAAATACAAAAAGCACAATGCCGAGTTAAGTACAAGAAAAATGACTCTTCCTACAGTCTATGTTTTGAACCATTCCTGTGACAATACTGATAGATTCCGATGCTTCACTTTAGGTTTACTGTATCCCTCTGACCTTCGTATTGACGATGAAACACAGAAATTGCATCGGAATTAAATACAAAAGGCACAATGCCGACATACGTACAAGAAAATTGACTCTTCTTACTGTCTATGTTTTGAACCATTCCTGTGACACTAGTTATAGATTCCGATGCCTCACTTCAGGTTTACTGTATCCCTCTGACCTTCTTATAGACGATGAAACACAGAAATTGCATCGGATTTAAATACAATAGACACAAGGGCGAATTAAGTACAAGTAAACTGAGTCTTCTTACTGTCTATGTTTTGAACCACTCCTGTGACACTAGTTATACATTCCGATGCTTCACTTCAGGTTTAGTGTATCCCTCTGACCTCCTTATTGACGATGAAACTCAGAAATTGCATCGGAATTATATACAAATGGCACAATGAAGACTTAAGTACAAGAAAAATGACTCTTCTTACTGTCTATGTTTTGAACCACTCCTGTGACACTAGTTATATGTTCCGATGCTTCACTTCAGGTTTACTGTATCCCTCTGACTTTCTTATTGACGATGAAACACAGGAATTGCATCGCAATTCAATACAAAAGGCACAATGCCTACTTAAGTACAAGAAAACTGACTCATCTTACTGTCTATGTTTTGAACCATTTCTGTGACACTAGTTAAAGATTCCGATGCTTCACTTCAGGTTTACTGTATCGCTCTGACCTTCTTATTGACGATGAAACACAGAAATTGCATCGGAATTAAATACAAAAAGCACAATGCCGAGTTAAGTACAAGAAAAATGACTCTTCCTACTGTCTATGTTTTGAACCATTCCTGTGACAATACTGATAGATTTCGATGCTTCACTTCAGGTTTACTGTATCCCTCTGACCTTCTTATTGACGATGAAACACAGATATTGCATCGGAATTTAATACAAAAGGCACAATGCCGACATACGTACAAGAAAACTGACTCTTCTTACTGTCTATGTTTTGAACCATTCCTGTGACACTAGTTATAGATTCCGATGCTTCACTTTAGGTTTACTGTATCCCTCTGATTTTCTTATTGACGATGAAACTCAGGAATTGCATCGCAATTCAATACAAAAGGCACAATGTCTAATTAAGTACAAGAAAACTGACTCATCTTACTGTCTATGTTTTGAACCATTCCTGTGACACTAGTTAAAGATTCCGATGCTTCACTTCAGGTTTACTGTATCCCTCCGACCTTCTGATTGACGATGAAACACAGAAATTGCATCGCAATTAAATAGAAGAGGCACAAAGCCGACTTAAGTTCAAGAAAACTGACTCTTCTTACTGTCTATGTTTTTAACCATTCCAGGGACACTAGTTTTAGATTCCGATGCTTCACTTTAGGTGTACTGTATCCCTCTGACCCTCTTATTGACGATGAAACATAGAAATTGCATCGGAATTAAATACAAAAGGCACAATGCCGAATTAAGTACAAGAAAACTGACTCTTCTTACTGTCTATGATTTGAACCATTCCTGTGACACTAGTTATAGATTCCGATGCTTCAGTTCAGGTTTACTGTATCCCTCTGACATTCTTATTGGCGATGAAACACAGAAATTGCATCGGAATTAAATACAAAAGGCATAATGCCGACTCAAGTACAAGAAGACTGGCCCTTCTTACTGTCTATGATTTGAACCATTCCTGTGACACTAGTTATGGATTCCGATGCTTCACGTCAGGTTCACTGTATCCCTCTGACATTCTTATTGACGATGAAACACGGAAATTGCATCGGAACTAAATACAATAGGCACAAAGCCGACTTAAGTACAAGAAAACTGACTCTTCATACTGTCTATGTTTTGAAACTTTCCTGTGACACTAGTTACAGATTCCGAAGTTTGAGGTCAGGTTTACTGTATCCCTCTGACCTTCTTATTGACTATGAAATACAGAAATTGCATCGGAATTAAATACAAAAAGCACAATGCCGACATAAGTACAAGTAAACTGACTCTCCTTAATGTGTATGTTTTGAATCATTCCTGTGACACTAATTATTGATTCCGATGCCTCACGTCGGGTTTAGTGTATCCCTCTGACCTTCTTATTGACGATGAAACACAGAAATTGCATCGGAATTAAATACAAATAGCACAATGCCGAGTTAAGTACAAGAAAAATGACTCTTCTTACTGTCTATGTTTTGAACCATTCCTGTGACACTAGTTATAGATTCCGATGCTTCACTTCAGGTTTACCGTATCCCTCTGACCATCTTATTGATGATGAAACACAGAAATTGCATCGGAATTAAATACAAAAATCACAATGCCGACTTTTGTACAAGAAATCTGACTCTTCTTACTGTCTATGTTTGAACCATTCCTGTGACACTACTTATAGATTCCGATGATTCACTTCAGGTTTACAGTATACCTCTGACTTTCTTATTGACGATGAAACACAGAAATTGCATCGGAATTAAATGCAATAGGCACAATGCCGACTTAAGTACAATAAGACTGACTCTTGTTACTCTCTATGTTTTGAACCATTCCTGTGACACTAGTTATAGTTTCCGATGCTTCACTTCAGGTTTACTGTATCCCTCTGACCTTCTTACTGACGATGAAACAAAGAAATTGCATCGGATTTAAATACAAAAGGCACAATGCAGACTCAAGTACAAGAAGACCGGCTCTTCCTACTGTATATGTTTTGAAACATTCCTGTGACACTAGTTATAGATTCCGATGCTTAACTTCAGGTTCACCATATCCCTCTAACCTCCTTATTGTCGATGAAACACAGATTTTGCAGCGGAATTAAATACAATAGGCACAATGCCGACTCAAGTACAATAAGGCTGGCTCATCTTACTGTCCATGTGTTGAACCATTCCTGTGACATTAGTTATAGTTTCCGTTGTTTCACTTCAGGTTTACTGTATCCCTCTGAGCATCTTATTGACGATGAAACACAGAAATTGTATCGGAATTAAATAGAAAAGGCACAATGCCGACTTAAGTACAAGAAAACCGACTCTTCTTACTGTTTATGTTTTGAACCATTCCTGTGACACTAGTTATAGTTTCCGATGCTTCACTTCAGGTTTCCTGTATCCCTCTGACCTTCTTATTGACGATGAAACACAGAAATTGCATCGGAATTAAATACAAAAGGCACAATGCCGACTTAAGAACAAGATAACTGAATCTTCTTACTGTCTATGTTTTGAACCACTCCTGTGACACTAGTTATAGATTCCGATGCTTCACTTCAGGTTTATTGTATCCCTCTGACCTTTGTATTGACGATGAAACACAGAAATTGAATTGGAATTAAATAGAAAAGGCACAGTGCCGATTTAAGTACAAGAAAACTGACTCTTCTTACTGTCTATGTTTTGAACCATTCCTGTGACACTAGTTATAGATTCCGATGCTTCACCTTAGGTTTACTGTATCCCTCTGACTTTCTTATTGACGATGAAACACAGGAATTGCATCGCAATTCAATACAAAAGGCACAATGCCTACTTAAGTACAAGAAAACTGACTCATCTTACTGTCTATGTTTTGAACCATTTCTGTGACACTAGTTAAAGATTCCGATGCTTCACTTCAGGTTTACTGTATCGCTCTGACCTTCTTATTGACGATGAAACACAGAAATTGCATCGGAATTAAATACAAAAAGCACAATGCCGAGTTAAGTACAAGAAAAATGACTCTTCCTACTGTCTATGTTTTGAACCATTCCTGTGACAATACTGATACATTCCGATGCTTCACTTCAGGTTTACTGTATCCCTCTGACCTTCGTATTGACGATGAAACACAGAAATTGCATCGGAATTAAATACAAAAGGCACAATGCCGACATACGTACAAGAAAATTGACTCTTCTTACTGTCTATGTTATGAACCATTCCTGTGACACTAGTTATAGATTCCGATGCCTCACTTCAGGTTTACTGTATCCCTCTGACCTTCTTATAGTCGGTGAAACACAGAAATTGCATCGGAATTAAATACAATAGACACAAGGGCGAATTAAGTACAAGTAAACTGAGTCTTCTTACTGTCTATGTTTTGAACCACTCCTGTGACACTAGTTATACATTCCGATGCTTCACTTCAGGTTTAGTGTATCCCTCTGACCTCCTTATTGACGATGAAACTCAGAAATTGCATCGGAATTATATACAAATGGCACAATGAAGACTTAAGTACAAGAAAAATGACTCTTCTTACTGTCTATGTTTTGAACCACTCCTGTGACACTAGTTATATGTTCCGATGCTTCACTTCAGGTTTACTGTATCCCTCTGACCTTTTTATTGACGATGAAACACAAAAATTGCATCGGAATTAAATGCTATAGGCACAATGCCGACTTAAGTACAAGAAGACTGACTCTTGTTACTGCCTATGCTTTGAACCATTAATGTGACATTAGTTACAGATTCTGATGCTTCACTTCAGGTTTACTGTATCCCTCTGACCTTCTTGTTGACGATAAAACACAGAAATTGCATCGGAATTAAATACAAAGGGCACAATGCCGACTTATGTACAAGAAAACTAACTCTTCTTACTCTCTATGCTTTTAACCATTCCTGTGACACCACTTATATATTCCGATGCTTCACTTCAGGTTTACTGTATCCCTCTGACCTTTTTATTGACGATGAAACACAAAAATTGCATCGGAATTAAATGCAATAGGCACAATGCCGACTTAAGTACAAGAAGACTGACTCTTGTTACTGCCTATGCTTTGAACCATTAATGTGACATTAGTTACAGATTCTGATGCTTCACTTCAGGTTTACTGTATCCCTCTGACCTTCTTATTGACGATAAAACACAGAAATTCCATCGGAACTAAATACAAAAGGCACCATGCCGACTTAAGTAAAAGAAGACTGACTCTTCTTACTGTCTATGTTTTGAAATTTTCCTGTGACACTGGTTACAGATTCCGATGCTTCACTTCAGGTTTACTGTATCCCTCTGACCTCCTGATTGACGATGAAACACAGAAATTGCATCAGAATTAAATACAAAAGGCACAATGTCGACTAAAATACAAGTAAACTGACTCTTCTCACTGTCTATGTTTTGAACCATTCCTGTGACACTAGTTATAGATTCCGATGCTTCACTTCAGGATTAGTGTATCCCTCTGACCATCTTATTGACGATGAAACACAGAAATTGCATCGGAATTATATACAATAGGCTCAATGCCGACTTAAGTACAAGAAAACTGACTCTTCTTGCTGTCTATGATTTGAACCATTCCTGTGACACTAGTTATAGATTCCGATGCTTCACTTCAGGTTTACTGTATCCCTCTGACCATCTTATTGACGACGAAACACAGAAATTGCATCGGAACTAAATACAAAAGGCACAAAGCCGACTTAAGTAGAAGAAAACCGACTCTTCTTACTGTTTATGTTTTGAACCATTCCTGTGACACTAGTTATAGTTTCCGATGCTTCACTTCAGGTTTCCTGTATCCCTCTGACCTTCTTATTGACGATGAAACACAGAAATTGCATCGGAATTAAATACAAAAGGCACAATGCCGACTTAAGAACAAGATAACTGAATCTTCTTAGTGTCTATGTTTTAAACCACTCCTGTGACACTAGTTATACATTCCGATGCTTCACTTCAGATTTATTGTATCCCTCTGACTTTTTAATTGACGATGAAACACAGAAATTGAATTGGAATTAAATAGAAAAGGCACAGTGCCGATTTAAGTACAAGAAAACTGACTCTTCTAACTGTCTATGTTTTGAACCATTCCTGTGACACTAGTTATAGATTCCGATGCTTCACTTTAGGTTTACTGTATCCCTCTGATTTTCTTATTGACGATGAAACACAGGAATTGCATCGCAATTCAATACAAAAGGCACAATGCCTACTTAAGTACAAGAAAACTGACTCATCTTACTGTCTATGTTTAGAACCATTCCTGTGACACTAGTTAAAGATTCCGATGCTTCACTTCAGGTTTACTGTATCCCTCCGACCTTCTGATTGACGATGAAACACAGAAATTGCATCGCAATTAAATAGAAGAGGCACAAAGCCGACTTAAGTTCAAGAAAACTGACTCTTCTTACTGTCTATGTTTTTAACCATTCCAGGGACACTAGTTTTAGATTCCGATGCTTCACTGTAGGTGTACTGTATCCCTCTGACCCTCTTATTGACGATGAAACATAGAAATTGCATCGGAATTAAATACAAAAGGCACAATGCCGAATTAAGTACAAGAAAACTGACTCTTCTTACTGTCTGTGTTTTGAACCATTCCTGTGCCAATACTGATAGATTCCGATGCTTCACTTCAGGTTTACTGTATCCCTCTGACCTTCTTATTGACGATGAAACACAGAAATTGCATCGGAACTAAACACAAATGGCACAATGCCGACTTAAGTACAAGTAAACTGACTGTTCTTACTGTGTATGTTTTGAACCATTCCTGTGACACTAGTTATAGATTCCGATGCTTCACTTCAGGTTTACTGAATCCCACTGACCTTCTTATTGACGATGAAACACAGATATTGCATCGGAACTAAATACAAAAGGCACAATGCCGACTTAAGTACAAGTGGACTGAATCTTCATACTGTCTATGATTTGAAACTTTCCTGTGACACTAGTTACAGATTCCGATGCTTCACTTCAGGTTTACTGTATCCCTCTGACCTTCTTATTGACTATGAAACTCAGAAATTGCATCGGAATTAAATACAAAATGCACAATGCCGACATAAGTACAAGAAAATTGACTCTTCTTACTGTCTATGTTTTGAACCATTCCTGTGACACTAGTTATAGATTCCGATGCCTCACTTCAGGTTTACTGTATCCCTCTGACCTTCTTATAGACGATGAAACACAGAAATTGTATCGGAATTAAATACAATAGACACAAGGGCGAATTAAGTACAAGTAAACTGAGTCTTCTTACTGTCTATGTTTTAAACCATTCCTGTGACACTAGTTATACATTCCGATGCTTCATTTCAGGTTTAGTGTATCCCTGTGACCTTCTTATTGACGATGAAACTCAGAAATTGCATCGGAATTATATACAAATGGCACAATGCCGACTTAAGTACAAGAAAAATGACTCTTCTTACTGTCTATGTTTTGAACCATTCCTGTGACACTAGTTATAGATTCCGATGCTTCACTTCAGGTTCACTGTATCCCTCTAACCTCCTTATTGACGATGAAACACAGAAATTGCATCGGAATTAAATAGAAAAGGCACAATGCCGACTTAAGTACAAGGAGACTGACTCTTCTTACTGTCTATGGTTCAACCAATCCAGGGACACTAGTTATAGATTCCGATGCTTCACTTCAGGTTTACTGTATCCCTCTGACCTTCTTATTGACGATGAAACACAGAAATTGCATCAGAACTAAATACAAAAGGCACAAAGCCGACTTAAGTACAAGAAAACCGACTCCTCTTACTGTTTATGTTTTGAACCATTCCTGTGACACTAGTTATAGTTTCCGATGCTTCACTTCAGGTTTCCTGTATCCCTCTCACCTTCTTATTGACGATGAAACACAGAAATTGCATCGGAATTAAATACAAAAGGCACAATGCCGACTTAAGAACAAGATAACTGAATCTTCTTAGTGTCTATGTTTTGAACCACTCCTGTGACACTAGTTATACATTCCGATGCTTCACTTCAGATTTATTGTATCCCTCTGACCCTTTTATTGACGATGAAGCACAGAAATTGAATTGGAATTAAATAGAAAAGGCACAGCGCCGATTTAAGTACAAGAAAACTGACTCTTCTTACTGTCTATGTTTTGAACCATTCCTGTGACACTAGTTATAGATTCCGATGCTTCACTTTAGGTTTACTGTATCCCTCTGATTTTCTTATTGACGATGAAACACAGAAATTGCATCGGAATTAAATACAAAAGGCACAATGGCGATTTAAGTACAAGAAAACTGACTCTTCTTACTGTCTATGTTTTGAACCATTAATGTGACATTAGTTACAGATTCTGATGCTTCACTTCAGGTTTACTGTATCCCTCTGACCTTCTTATTGACGATAAAACGCAGAAATTCCATCGGAACTAAATACAAAAGACACCATGCCGACGTAAGTAAAAGAAGACTGACTCTTCTTCCTGTCTATGTTTTGAAATTTGCCTGTGACACTGGTTACAGATTCCGACGCTTCACTTCAGGTTCACTGTATCCCTCTGACCTTCTGATTGACGATGAAACACAGAAATTGCATCAGAATTAAATACAAAGGGCACAATGTCGACTAAAATACAAGTAAACTAACTCTTCTCACTGTCTATGTTTTGAACCATTCCTGTGACACTAGTTATAGATTCCGATGCTTCACTTCAGGATTAGTGTATCCCTCTGACCATCTTATTGACGATGAAACACAGAAATTGCATCGGAATTAAATACAATTGGCTCAATGCCGACTTAAGTACAAGAAAACTAACTCTTCTTACTGTCTATGATTTGAACCATTCCTGTGACACTAGTTATAGATTCCGATGCTTCACTTCATGTTTACTGTATACCTCTGACTTTGTTATTGACGATGAAACACAGAAATTGTATTGGAATTAAATACAAAAGTCACAATGCCGACATTTGTACTAGATAACCGACTCTTCCCACTGTCTATGTTTTGTACCATTCCTGAGACACTAGTTATAGTTTCCGATGCTTCACTTCAGGTTTACTGTATCTCTCTGACCTTCTTATTGACGATGAAACACAGAAATTGCATCGGAATTAAATACAAAAGGCACAATGCCGACTTAAGAACAAGAAAACTGACACTTCTTACTGTCTATGTTTTGAACCACACCTGTGACACTAGTTATAGATTCCGATGCTTCACTTCAGGTTTACTGTATCCCTCTGACATACTTATTGACGATGAAACACAGAAATTGCATCGGAATTAAATACAAAAGGCACAATTCCGACTTAAGTACAAGTAAACTGACTCTTCTTACTGTCTATGTTTTGAACAATTCCTGTGACACTAGTTATAGATTCCGATGCTTCACTTCAGGTTTACTGTATCCCTCTGATCTTCTTATTGACGATGAAACACAGAAATTGCATCCGAATTAAATACAAAAATCACAATGCCGACTTATGTACAATAAAAACTGACTCTTCTTACTCTCTATGTTTGAACCATTCCTGTGACACTAGTTATAGATTCCGATGCTTCACTTCAGGTTTACTGTATCCCTCTGACCTTCTTATTGTCGATGAAACACGGAAATTGCATCGGAACTAAATACAAAATGCACAAAGCCGACATAAGTACAAGATAATTGACTCTTCTTACTGTCTATGTTTTGAACCATTCCTGTGACACTAGTTATAAATTCCGATGCTTCACTTCAGGTTTACTGTATCCCTATGACCTTCTTATAGACGAGGAAACACAGAAATTGCATGGGAATTAAATACAATAGACACAATGCCGAAATAAGTACAAGTAAACTGACTGTCCTTAATGTGTATGTTTTGAATCATTCCTGTGACACTAGTTATAGATTCCGATGCTTCACTTCAGATTTACCGTATCCCTCTGACCTTGTTATTGATGATGAAATACAGAAATTGAATCGGAATTAAATACAAAAATCACAATGCCGACTTATGTACAAGAAATCTGACTCTTCTTACTGTCTATGTTTGAACCATTCCTGTGACACTAGTTATAGATTCCGATGCTTCACTTCAGGTTTACTGTATCCCTCTGACCTTCTGATTGACGATGAAACACAGAAATTGCATCAGAATTAAATACAAAAGGCACAATGTCGACTAAAATACAAGTAAACTGACTCTTCTCACTGTCTATGTTTGGAACCATTCCTGTGACACTACTTATAGATTCCGATGCTTCACTTCAGGTTTGGTGTATCCCTCTGACCATCTTATTGACGATGAAAGACAGAAATTGCATCGGAATTAAATACAATAGGCTCAATGCCGACTTAAGTACAACAAGACCGGCTCTTCTTACTGTCTATGTTTTGAACCATTCCTGTGACACTAGTTATAGATTCCGATGCTTCCCTTCAGGTTCACTGTATCCCTCTAACCTCCATATTTGCGATGAAACACAGAAATTGCATCGGAATTAAATGCAAAAGGTACAATGCCGACTCAAGTACAAGAAGGCTGGCTCATCTTACTGTCCATATTTTGAACCATTCCTGTGACACTAGTTATAGATCCCGTCGCTTCACTTTAGGAATTACTGTATACCTCTGACCTCCTTATTGATGACGAAACACAGAAATTGCATCTGAATTAAATACAAAAGGCACAATGCCGACTTAAGTACAAGAAAACTGACTCTTCTTACTGTCTATGTTTTGAACCATTCCTGTGACACTAGGTATAGTTTCCGATACTTCACTTCAGGTTTACTGTATCCCTCTGACCTTCTTATTGACGATGAAACACAGAAATTGCATCGGAAATAAATACAAAAGGCACAATTCCGACTTAAGAACAAGAAAATTGACTCTTCTTACTGTCCATGTTTTGAACTACTCCTGTGACACTTGTTATAGATTCCAATGCTTTACTTCAGGTTTACTGTATCCCTCTGACCTTCTTATTGACGATTAAACACAGAAATTGGATCGGAATTAAATACAATAGACACAATGGCGAATTAAGTACAATTAAACTGAGTCTTCTTACTGTCTATGTTTTGAACCATTCCTGTGACACTAATTATAGATTCCGATGCTTCTCTTCAGGTTTAGTGTATACCTCTGACCTTCTTATTGACGATGAAACTTAGAAATTGCATCGGAATTATATACAAATGGCACAATGCCGACTTAAGTACAAAGAAAATGACTCTTCTTACTGTCTATGTTTTGAACCATTCCTGTGACACTAGTTATAGATTCCGATGGTTCACTGCAGGTTTACTGAATCCCTCTGACCTTCTTATTGACGATGAAACACAAAAATTGCATCGAAAGTAAATGCAATAGGCACAATGCCGACTCAAGTACAAGAAGGCTGGCTCATCTTATTGTCTATGTTTTGAACCATTCCTGTGACACTAGTTATAGATTCCGTTGCTTCACGTAAGGTTCACTGTATCCCTCTGACCTTCTTATTGACGATGAAACACAGAAATTGCATCCGAATTAAATACAAAAATCACAATGCCGACTTAAGTACAAGTAAACTGGCTCTTCTTGCTGACTATGTTTGAACTATTCCTGTGACACTAGTTATAGATTCCGATGCTTCACTTCAGGTTTACTGTATCCCTCTGACCTTCTTATTGTCGATGAAACGCGGAAATTGCATCGGAACTAAATACAAAATGCACAAAGCCGACATAAGTACAAGATAATTGACTCTTCTTACTGTCTATGTTTTGAACCATTCCTGTGACACTAGTTATAAATTCCGATGCTTCACTTCAGGTTTACTGTATCCCTCTGACCTTCTTATAGACGAGGAAACACAGAAATTGCATGGGAATTAAATACAATAGACACAATGCCGAATTAAGTACAAGTAAACTGACTGTCCTTAATGTGTATGTTTTGAATCATTCCTGTGACACTAATTATTGATTCCGATGCCTCACGTCGGGTTTAGTGTATCCCTCTGACCTTCTTATTGACGATGAAACACAGAAATTGCATCGGAATTAAATAGAAAATTCACAATGCCGAGTTAAGTACAAGAAAAATGACTCTTCTTACTCTCTATGTTTTGAACCATTCCTGTGACACTAGTTATAGATTCCGATGCTTCACTTCAGATTTACCGTATCCCTCTGACCTTGTTATTGATGATGAAACACAGAAATTGAATCGGAATTAAATACAAAAATCACAATGCCGACTTATGTACAAGAAATCTGACTCTTCTTACTGTCTATGTTTGAACCATTCCTGTGACACTAGTTATAGATTCCGATGATTCACTTCAAGTTTCCTGTATACCTCTGACTTTCTTATTGACGATGAAACACAGAAATTGCATCGGAATTAAATGCAATAGGCACAATGCCGACTTAAGTACAAGAAGACTGACTCTTGTTACTGTCTATGTTTTGAACCATTCCTGTGACACTAGTTATAGATTCCGATGCTTCACTTCAGGTTTACTGTATCCCTCTGACCTTCTTATTGACGATGAAACACAGAGATTGCATCGGTTTTAAATACAAAAGGCACAATGCTGACTCAAGTACAAGAAGACCGGCTCTTCTTACTGTCTATGTTTTGAACCATTCCTGTGACACTAGTTATAGATTCCGATGCTTCACTTCAGGTTTACTGTATCACTCTGACCTTCTTATTGATGATGAAACTCAGAAATTGCATCGGAATTAAATACAAAAGGCACAATGCCGACTTAAGGACCAGAAAACTGACTCTTCTTACTGTCAATGTTTGAAACACTCCTGTGACACTAGTTACAGATTCCGAAGCTTCAGGTTTACTGTATCCCTCTGACCCTCTTATTGACGATGAAACACAGAAATTGCATCGGAATCAAATAGAATAGGCGCAATGCCGACTTAAGTACAAGAAAACTGCCTCATCTTACTGTCTATGTTTTGAACCATTCCTGTGACACTAGTTATAGATTCTGATGCTTCACTCCAGGTTTACTGTATCCCTCCGACCTTCTTATTGACGATGAAACACAGAAATTGCATCGTAAGTCAATACAAAAGTCACAATGCCTACTTAAGTACAAGAAAACAGACTCTTCTTACTGTTTATGTTTTGATCCATTCCTGTGACACTAGATACAGATTCCGATGCTTCACTTCAGGTTTACTGTATCCCTCCGACCTTCTGACTGACGATGAAACACAGATATTGCATCGCAATTAAATAGAAAAGGCACAAAGCCGACTTAAGTACAAGAGAACTGACTCTACCTACTATCTATGTTTTGAACCATTCCTGTGACATTAGTTATGGTTTCCGTTGCTTCACTTCAGGTTTACTGTATCCCTCTGACCTTGTTATTGACGATGAAACACAGAAATTGCATCGGAATTAAATATAAAAGGCACAAAGCCGACTTAAGTACAAGAAAACCGACTCTTCTTACTGTTTATGTTTTGAACCGTTCCTGTGACACTAGTTATAGTTTCCGATGCTTCACTTCAGGTTTCCTGTATCCCTCTGACCTTCTTATTGACGATGAAACACAGAAATTGCATCCGAATTAAATACAAAAGGCACAATGCCGACTTAAGAACAAGATAACTGAATCTTCTTACTGTCTATGTTTTGAACCACTCCTGTGACACTAGTTATAGATTCAGATGCTTCACTTCAGGTTTATTGTTTCCCTATGACCTTTTTATTGACGATGAAACACAGAAATTGAATTGGAATTAAATAGAAAAGGCACAGTGCCGATTTAAGTACAAGAAAACTGACTCTTCTTACTGTCTATGATTTGAACCGTTCCTGTGACACAAGTTAAAGATTCCGATGCTTCACTTCAGGTTTACTGTATCCCTCCGACCTTCTGATTGACGATGAAACACAGAAATTGCATCGGAATTAAATACAATAGGCTCAATGCCGACTTAAGTACAACAAGACCGGCTCTTCTTACTGTCTATGTTTTGAACCATTCCTGTGACACTAGTTATAGATTCCGATGCTTCACTTCAGGTGTACTGTAACCCTCTGACCCTCTTATTGACGATGAAACATAGAAATTGCATCGGAATTAAATGCAAAAGGCACAATGCCGAATTAAGTACAAGAAAACAGACTCTTCTCACTGTCTATGTTTTGAACCATTCCTGGGACATTAGTTACAGATTCTGATGCTTCACTTCAGGTTTGGTGTATCTCTCTGACCATCTTATTGACGATGAAACACAGAAATTGCATCGGAATTAAATACAATAGGCTCAATGCCGACTTAAGTACAACAAGACCGGCTCTTCTTACTGTCTATGTTTTGAACCATTCCTGTGACACAAGTTATAGATTCCGATGCTTCCCTTCAGGTTCACTGTATCCCTCTAACCTCCATATTTGCGATGAAACACACAAATTGCATCGGAATTAAATACAAAAGGTACAATGCCGACTCAAGTACAAGAAGGCTGGCTCATCTTACTGTCCATATTTTGAACCATTCCTGTGACACTAGTTATAGATTCCGTTGCTTCACTTTAGGAATTACTGTATCACTCTGATCTTCTTATTGATGACGAAACACAGAAATTGCATCTGAATTAAATACAAAAGGCACAATGCCGACTTAAGTACAAGAAAACTGACTCTTCTTACTGTCTATGTTTTGAACCATTCCTGTGACACTAGGTATAGTTTCCGATGCTTCACTTCAGGTTTACTGTATCCCTCTGACCTTCTTATTGACGATGAAACACAGAAATTGCATCGGAATTAAATACAGAAAGCACAATACCGTCTCAAGTACAAGAAGGCTGGCTCAACTTACTGTCTATGTTTGAACCATTCCTGTGACACTAGTTATGGATTCCGTTGCTTCACTTCAGGTTTACTGTATCCCTCTGACCTTCGTATTGACGATGAAACACAGAAATTGCATCGGAATTAAATACAAAAGGCACAATGGCGATTTAAGTACAAGAATACTGACTCTTTTTACTGTCTATGTTTTGAACCATTAATGTGACATTAGTTACAGATTCAGATGCTTCACTTCAGGTTTACTGTATCCCTCTGACCTTCTTGTTGACGATAAAACACAGAAATTGCATCGGAATTAAATACAAAGGGCACAATGCCGACTTATGTACAAGAAAACTAACTCTTCTTACTCTCTATGTTTTTAACCATTCCTGTGACACCACTTATATATTCCGATGCTTCTCTTCAGGTTTACTGTATCCCTCTGACCTTCTTATTGACGATAAAACACAGAAATTCCATCACAACTAAATACAAAAGGCACCATGCCGACTTAAGTAAAAGAAGACTGACTCTTCTTACTGTCTATGTTTTGAAATTTTCCTGTGACACTGGTTACAGATTCCGATGCTTCACTTCAGGTTTACTGTATCCCTCTGACCTTCTTATTGACGATAAAACACAGAAATTCCTTGGGAACTAAATACAAAAGGCACCATGCCGACTTAAGTAAAAGAAGACTGACTCTTCTTACTGTCTATGTTTTGAAATTTTCCTGTGACACTGGTTACAGATTCCGCTGCTTCACTTCAGGTTTACTGTATCCCTCTGACCTTCTGATTGACGATGAAAAACAGAAATTGCATCAGAATTAAATACAAAAGGCACAATGTCGACTAAAATACAAGTAAACTGACTCTTCTCACTGTCTATGTTTGGAACCATTCCTGTGACACTACTTATAGATTCCGATGCTTCACTTCAGGTTTGGTGTATCCCTCTGACCATCTTATTGACGATGAAAGACAGAAATTGCATCGGAATTAAATACAATAGGCTCAATGCCGACTTAAGTACAACAAGACCGGCTCTTCTTACTGTCTATGTTTTGAACCATTCCTGTGACACTAGTTATAGATTCCGATGCTTCCCTTCAGGTTCACTGTATCCCTCTAACCTCCATATTTGCGATGAAACACAGAAATTGCATCGGAATTAAATGCAAAAGGTACAATGCCGACTCAAGTACAAGAAGGCTGGCTCATCTTACTGTCCATATTTTGAACCATTCCTGTGACACTAGTTATAGATCCCGTCGCTTCACTTTAGGAATTACTGTATCCCTCTTACCTTCTTATTGATGACGAAACACAGAAATTGCATCTGAATTAAATACAAAAGGCACAATGCCGACATAAGTACAAGAAAACTGACTCTTCTTACTGTCTATGTTTTGAACCATTCCTGTGACACTAGGTATAGTTTCCGATACTTCACTTCAGGTTTACTGTATCCCTCTGACCTTCTTATTGACGATGAAACACAGAAATTGCATCGGAAATAAATACAAAAGGCACAATTCCGACTTAAGAACAAGAAAATTGACTCTTCTTACTGTCCATGTTTTGAACTACTCCTGTGACACTAGTTATAGATTCCAATGCTTTACTTCAGGTTTACTGTATCCCTCTGACCTTCTTATTGACGATTAAACACAGAAATAGCATCGGAATTAAATACAATAGACACAATGGCGAATTAAGTACAAGTAAACTGAGTCTTCTTACTGTCGATGTTTGAACCATTCCTGTGACACTAATTATAGATTCCGATGCTTCACTTCAGGTTTAGTGTATGCCTCTGACATTCTTATTGACGATGAAACTTAGAAATTGCATCGGAATTATATACAAATGGCACAATGCCGACTCAAGTACAAGAAGACCTGCTCTTCTTACTGTCTACGATTTGAACCATTCTTGTGACACTAGTTATAGATTCCGATGCTTCACTTCAGGTTCACTGTATCCCTCTAACCTCCTTATTGACGATGAAACACAGAAATTGCATCGGAATTAAATACAAAATTCACAATGCCGACTTAAGAACAAGAAAACTGACTCTCCTTACTTTCTATGTTTCGTTCCACTCCTGTGACACTAGTTATAGATTCCTTTGCTTCACTTCAGTTTTACAGTATCACTCTGACCTTCTTATTGAAGATGAAACACAGAAATTGCATCGGAATTAAATAGAAAAGGCACAATGCCGACTTAAGTAGAAGAATACTGACTCTTCTTACTGTCTATGTTTTCAAAAAATACAGGGACACTAGTTATAGATTCCGATGCGTCACTTCAGGTTTACTGTATCCCTCAAACCTTCTTATTGACGATGAAACACACAAATTGCATCGGAAATAAATACAAAAGGCACAATGCCGATTTAAGTACAAGAAAACTGACTCGTCTTACTGTCTATGTTTCGAACCATTCCTGTGACACCACTTATGGATTCCGATGCTTCACTTCAGGTTTACTGTATCCGTCTGACCTTCTTATTGACGATGAAACACAGAAGTTCCATCGGTCCTAAATACAAAAGGCACAAAGCCGACTTAAGTACAAGAAGACGGACTCTTCTTACTGTCTATGCTTTGTAAGTTTCCTGTGACACTGGTTACAGATTCCGATGCTTCACTTCATGTTTACTGTATCCCTCTGACCTTCTTATTGACGATGAAACACAGAAAAATGAATCGGAATTCAATACAAAAGGCACAATACCTACTTAAGTACAAGAAAACTGACTCTTCTTACTGTCTATGTTATTAACCATTCCAGGGACACTAGTTATAGATTCCGACGCTTCACTTCATGTGTACTGTATCCCTCCGACCTTCTTATAGACGATGAAACACAGAAATTGCATCGGCATTAAATACAATAAATACAAAATTCACAATGCCGAATTAGGTACAAGTAAACTGACCCTTCTTACTGTCTATGTTTTGAACCATTCCTGTGACACTAGTTATAGATCCGGTGCTTCACTTCAGGTTTAGTGTATCCCTCTGACCTTCTTATTGACGATGAAACACAGAAATTGCATCGGAATTAAATACAAAATGCTCAATGCCGACATACGTACAAGAAAACTGACTCTTCTTACTGTCTATGTTTTGAACCATTCTTGTGACACTAGTTATAGATTCCGATGCTTCACTTCAGGTTTACTGTATCCTTCTGACCTTCTTATTGACGATGAAACACAGAACTTGCATCGGAATTAAATAGAAAAGGCACAATGCCGACTTAAGTACAAGAAAACTTACTCTTCTTACTGTCTATGTTTTGAACCATTCCTGTGAGACTAGTTATAGATTCCGATGCTTCACTTCAGGTTTACTGTATCCCTCTGACCTTCTTATTGACGATGAAACACAGAAATTGCATCGGAATTAAATACAAAAGGCACAATGCCGACATAAGTACAAGAAAATTGACTCTTCTTACTGTCTATGTTTGAACCATTCATGTGACATTAGTTATAGTTTCCGATGCCTCACTTCAGGTTTACTTTATCCTTCTGACCCTCTTATAGACGTTGAAACACAGAAATTGCATCGGAATTAAATACAATAGACACAATGGCGAATTAAGTACAAGTAAACTGACTCTTCCTACTGTCTATGTTTTGAACCATTCCTGTGACACTAGTTATAGATTCCGATGCTTCACTTCAGGTTTACTGTATCCCTCTGACCTTCTTATTGACGATGAAACACAAAAATTGCATCGGACGTAAATGCAATAGGCACAATGCCGACTTAAGTACAAGAAGACTGACTCTTGTTACTGTCTATGTTTTGAACCATTCCTGTGACGCTAGTTATAGATTCCGATGCTTCACTTCAGGTTTTCTGTATACCTCTGACCTTCTTATTGACGATGAAACACAGAAATTGCATCGGAATTAAATACAAAAGGCATAATGCCGACTCAAGTACAAGAAGGCTGGCTCATCTTACTGTCTATGTTTTGAACCATTCCTGCGACACTAGTTATAGATTCCGTTGCTTCACTTCAGGTTCACTGTATCCCTCTGACCTTCTTATTGACGATGAAACACAGAAATTGCATCGGAATTAAATACAAAAGGCACAATGCCGACTCAAGTACAAGAAGACCTGCTCTTCTTACTGTCTACGTTTTGAACCATTCTTGTGACACTAGAAATAGATTCCGATGCTACACTTCAGGTTCACTGTATCCCTCTAACCTCCTTATTGACGATGAAACACAGAAATTGCATCGGAATTAAATACAAAAGGCACAATGCCGACTCAAGTACAAAAAGGGTAGCTCATCTTACTGTCTATGTTTTGAACCATTCCTGTGACATTAGTTATAGATTCCGTTGCTTCACTTCAGGTTTACTGTATCCCTCTGACCTTCTTATTGACGATGAAACACAGAAATTGCATCGGAATTAAATAGAAAAGGCACAATGCCGACTTAAGTAGAAGAAAACTGACTCTTCTTACTGTCTATGTTTTGAACCATTCCTGTGACACTAGTTATAGTTTCCGATGCTTTACTTCAGGTTTACTGTATCCCTCTGACCTTCTTATTGACGATGAAACACAGAAATTGCATCGGAATTAAATACAAAATGTACAATGCTGACTTAAGAACAAGATAACTGACTCTTCTTACATTCTATGTTTTGAACCACTTCTGTGACACTAGTTATAGATTCCGATGCTTCACTTCAGGTTTACTGTATCCCTCTGACTTTCTTATTGACGATGAAACACAGAAATAGCATCGGAATTAAATAGAAATGGCACAATGCCGACCAGAGTACAAGGAGACTGACTCTTCTTACCGTCTATGTTTTCAACAAATCCAGGGACACTAGTTATAGATTCCGATGCATCACTTCAGGTTTACTGTATCACTATGACCTTCTTATTGACGATGAAACACAGACATTGCATCGGAATTAAATACAAAAGGCACAATGCCGATTTAAGTACAAGAAAACTGACTCTTCTTACTGTCTATGTTTTGAACCATTAATCTGGCATTAGTTACAGATTCTGATGCTTCACTTCAGGTATACTGTATCCCTCTGGCCTTCTTGTTGACGATGAAACACAGAAATTGCATCGGAATTAAATACAAAGGGCACAATAGCGACTTATGAACAAGAAAACTAACTCTTCTTACTCTCTATGTTTTTAACCATACCTGTGACACCACTTATAGATTCCGATGCTTCACTTCAGGTTTACTGTATCCCTCTGACCTTCTTATTGACGATGAAACACAGAAATTCCATCGGCCCTAAATACAAAGTGCACAATGCCGACTTAAGTACAAGAAGACTGACTCTTCTTACTGTCTATGTTTTGTAACTTTCCTGTGACACTGGTTACAGATTCCGATGCTTCACTTCAGGTTTACTGTATCCCTCTGACATTCTGATTGACGATGAAACACAGATATTGCATCAGAATTAAATACAAAAGGCACAATGTCGACTAAAGTACAAGTAAACTGACTCTTCTCACTGTCTATGTTTTGAACCATTCCTGTGACACTAGTTATAGATTCCGCTGCTTCACTTCAGGTTTAGTGTATCCCTGTGACCATCTTATTGACGATGAAACACAGAAATTGCATCGGAATTAAATACAAAAGGCTCAATGCCGACTTAAGTACAAGAAAACTGACTCTTCTTACTGTCTATGTTTTGAACCATTACTGTGACACTAGTTATAGATTCCGTTGCTTCACTTCAGTAATTACTGTATCCCTCTGACCTTCTTATTAATGACGAAACACAGAAATTGCATCGGAATTAAATAGAAAAGGCACAATGCCGACTTAAGTATAAGAAAACTGACTCTTCTTACTGTCTATGTTTTGAACCATTCCTGTGACACTAGTTATAGTTTCCGATGCTTCACTTCAGGTTTACTGTATCCCTCTGACCTTCTTATTGACGATGAAACACAGAAATTGCATCGGAATTAAATACGAAAGGCCAATGCCGACTTAAGTACATGAAAACTGACTCTTCTTACTGTCTATGTTTTGAACCATTCCTGTGACACTAGTTATAGATTCCGATGCTTCACTTCAGGTTTACTGTATCCCTCTGACTTTCTTATTGACGATGAAACACAGACATTGCATCGGAATTAAATACAATAGGCACAATGCCGGCATAAGTACAAGAAGACTGACTCTTCTTACTGTCTATGTTTGAGCCATTCCTGTGACACTAGTTATAGGTTCCGATGCTTCATTTCAGGTTTACTGTATCCCGCTGACCTTCTTATTGACGATGAAACACAGAAATTGCATCGGAATTAAATACAAATGGCGCAATGCCGACTCAGGTACAAGAAGACCAGCTCTTCTTACTGTCTATGTTTTGAACCATTCCTGTGACACTAGTTATAGATTCCGATGTATCACTTCAGGTTCCCTTTATCCCTGTAACATCCTTATTGACGATGAAACACAGAAATTTCATCGGAATTAAATACAAAATGCACAATGCCGACTCAAGTACAGGATGGCTGGCTCATCTTACTGTCTATGTTTTGAACCATTCCTGTGACACTAGTTATAGATTCCGTTGCTTCACTTCAGCTTTACTGTATCCCTCTGACCTTCTTATTGACGATGAAGCACAGAAATTGCATCGGAATAAATAGAAAAGGCACAATGCCGACAATGCTGACTCTTCTTACTGTCTATGTTTTGAACCATTCCTGTGATACTAGTTATAGTTTCCGATGCTTCACTTCAGGTTTACTGTATCCCTCTGACCTTCTTATTGACGATGAAACACAGAAATTGCATCGGAATTAAATACAAAAGGACAATGCCGACTTAAGAACACGAAAACTGACTCTTCTTACTGTCTATGTTTTGAACCACTCCTGTGACACTAGTTTCAGATTCCGATCCTTCACTGCAGGTTTACTGTATCCCTCTGACCTTCTTATTGACGATGAAACACAGAAATTGCATCGGAATTAAATAGAAAATGCACAATGGCGACTTAAGTACAAGAAAACTGACTCTTCTTACTGTCTATGTTTTGAACCATTCCTGTGACACTAGTTATAGATTCCAATGCTTCACTTCAGGTTTACTGTATCCCTCTGACATTCTTATTGACGATGAAACACAGAAATTGCATCGGAATTAAATACAAAAGGCACAATGCCGACTTAAGTACAAGAAGACTGACTCTTCTTACTGTCTATGTTTTGAACCATTCCTGTGACACTAGTTATAGATTCCGATGCATCACTTCAGGTTTACTGTATACCTCTGACTTTCTTACTGACGATGAAACACAGAAATTGCAACGGAATTAAATGCAATAGGCACAATGCCGACTTAAGTACAAGAAGACTGACTCTTCTTACTGTCTATGTTTTGAACCATTCCTGTGACACTAGTTATAGATTGCGATGCTTCACATCAGGTTTACTGTATCCTTCTGACCTTCTTATTGACGATGAAACACAGAAATTGCATCGGAATTAAATACAAAAGGCACAATGCCGATTTAAGTACAAGAAAACAGACTCTTCTCCTGACTATGTTATGAACCATTCCTGTGACATTAGTAACTGATTCTGATGCTTTACTTCAGGTTTACTGTATCCCTCTGACCTTCTTGTTGACGATGAAACACAGAAATTGCAAGGGAATTAAATACTAAGGGCAGAATGCCGACTTAAGTACAAGAAAACTGATCCTTCTTACTGTCTATGTTTTGAACCATTCCTGTGACACTACTTATGGATTCCGATGCTTCACTTCAGGTTTACTGTATCCCTCTGACCTTCTTATTGACGATGAAACACAGAAATTGCATCAGAATTAAATACAAAAGGCACAATGCAGGCTAAAGTACAAGTAAACTGACTCTTCTTACTGTCTATGTTTTGAACCATTCCTGTGACACTAGTTATAGGTTCCGATGTTTCACTTCAGGTTTACTGTATCCCTCTGACTTTCTTATTGACGACGAAACACAGAAATAGCATCGGAACTAGATACAAAAGGCACAATGCCGACTTAAGTACAAGAAGACTGACTCTTCTCACTGTCTATGATTTGAAATTTTTCTGTGACACTAGTTACAGATTCCGATGCTTCACTTCAGGTTTACTGTATCCCTTTGACCTTCATATTGACGATGAAACACAGAAATTGCATCGGAATTAAATACAAAAGGCACAATGCCGACTTAAGAACAAGAAAAATGACTCTTCTTACTGTCTATACTTTGAACCATTCCTGTGACACTAGTTATAGATTCCGATGCTTCACTTCAGGTTTACTGTATCCCTCTGACCTTCTTATAGACGATGAAACACAGAAATTGCATCGGAATTAAAGACAAAAGGCACAATGCCGACTTAAGTACAAGAAAACTGACTCTTCTTACTGCCTATGTTTTGAACCATTCCTGTGACATTAGTTATAGATTCCGATGCTTCACTTCATGTTTACTGTATCCCTCTGACCTTCTTATTGACTATGAAACACAGAAATTGCATTGGAATTAAATACAAATATCACATTGCCGACTTATGTACAAGAAAACTGACTCTTCTTACTGTCTATGTTTGAACCATTCCTGTGACCCTAGTTATGGATTCCGATGCTTCACTTCAGGTTTACTGTATACCTCTGACTTTCGTATTGACGATGAAACACAGAAATTGCATCGGAATTAAATGCAATAGGCACAATGCTGACTTAAGTACAAGAAGACTGACTCCTCTTACTGTCTATGTCTTGAACCATTCCTGTGTCACTAGATATAGATTCCGATGCTTCACTTCAGCTTTTCCTGTATCATTCTGACCTTCTTATTGACGATGAAACACAGAAATTGCATCGGAATTAAATACAAAAGGCACAATGCCGACTCAAGTACAAGAAGGCTGGCTCATCTTACTGTCTATGTTTTGAACCATTCCTGTGACACTAGTTACAGAATCAGTTGCTTCACTTCAGGTACACTGTATCCCTCTGACCTTCTTATAGACGAAGAAAAACACAAAAATTGCATCGGAATAAAATACAAAAAGCACAATGGCGAGTCAAGTACAAGAATACCGGCTCGTCTTACTGCCTATGTTTTGAACCATTCCTGTGACACTAGTTACAGATTCCGATGCTTCACTTCAGGTTTACTGTATCCCTCCGACCATCTGATTGACGATGAAACACAGAAATTGCATCGGAATTAAATAGAAAAGCCACAATGCCGACTTAAGTACAAGAAAACTGACTCTTCATACTGTCTATGTTTTTAACAATTCCAGGGACACTAGTTATAGATTCCAATACTTCACTTCAGGTTTACTGTATCCCTCTGACCTTCTTATTGACGATGAAACACAGAAATTGCATCGGAATTAAATACAAAAGCACAATGCCGATTTAAGTACAAGAAAACTGACTCTTCTTACTGACTATGTTATGAACCATTCCTGTGACATTAGTTACTGATTCTGATGCTTCACTTCAGGTTTACTGTATCCCTCTGACCTTCTTGTTGACGATGAAACACAGAAATTGCATGGGAATTAAATACTAAGGGCAGAATGCCGACTTAAGTACAAGAAAACTGACCCTTCTTACTGTCTATGTTTTGAACCATTCCTGTGACACTACTTATGGATTCCGATGCTTCACTTCAGGTTTACTGTATCCCTCTGACCTTCTCATTGACGATGAAACACAGAAATTGCATCAGAATTAAATACAAAAGGCACAATGCAGACTAAAGTACAAGTAAACTGACTCTTCTTACTGTCTATGTTTTGAACCATTCCTGTGACACTAGTTATAGGTTCCGATGTTTCACTTCAGGTTTACTGTATCCCTCTGACTTTCTTATTGACGACGAAACACAGAAATACCATCGGAACTAGATACAAAAGGCACAATGCCGACTTAAGTACAAGAAGACTGACTCTTCTTACTGTCTATGATTTGAAATTTTTCTGTGACACTAGTTACAGATTCCGATGCTTCACTTCAGGTTTACTGTATCCCTTTGACCTTCATATTGACGATGAAACACAGAAATTGCATCGGAATTAAATTCAAAAGGCACAATGCCGACTTAAGTACAAGAAAAATGACTCTTCTTACTGTCTATACTTTGAACCATTCCTGTGACACTAGTTATAGATTCCGATGCTTTACTTCAGGTTTACTGTATCCCTCTGTCCTTCTTATAGACGATGAAACACAGAAATTGCATGGGAATTAAAGACAAAAGGCACAATGCCGACTTAAGTACAAGAAAACTGACTCTTCTTACTGTCTATGTTTTGAACCATTCCTGTGACATTAGTTATAGATTCCGATGCTTCACTTCAGTTTTACTGTATCCCTCTGACCTTCTTATTGACAAAAATCACATTGCCGACTTATGTACAAGAAAACTGACTCTTCTTACTGTCTATGTTTGAACCATTCCTGTGACACTAGTTATGGATTCCGATGCTTCACTTCAGGTTTACTGTATACCTCTGACTTTCGTATTGACGATGAAACACAGAAATTGCATCGGAATTAAATGCAATAGGCACAATGCTGACTTAAGTACAAGAAGACTGACTCCTCTTACTGTCTATGTTTTGAACCATTCCTGTGTCACTAGATATAGATTCCGATGCTTCACTTCAGGTTTTCCTGTATCATTCTGACCTTCTTATTGACGATGAAACACAGAAATTGCATCGGAATTAAATACAAAAGGCACAATGCCGTCTCAAGTACAAGAAGGCTGGCTCATCTTACTGTCTATGTTTTGAACCATTCCTGTGACACTAGTTACAGAATCAGTTGCTTCACTTCAGGTACACTGTATCCCTCTGACCTTCTTATTGACGATGAAACACAGAAATTGCATCGGAATAAAATACAAAAAGCACAATGGCGAGTCAAGTACAAGAATACCGGCTCGTCTTACTGCCTGTGTTTTGAACCATTCCTGTAACACTAGTTATACATACCGATGCTTCACTTCAGGTTCACTGTATCCCTCTAACCTCCTTATTGACTATGAAACACAGAAATTTCATCGGAATTAAATACAAAAAGCACAATGCCGACTCAAGTACAAGAAGGCTGGCTCATCTTACTGTCTATGTTTTGAACCCTTCCTGTGACACTAGTCATAGGTTCCGTTGCCTCACTTCAGGTTTACTGTATCCCTCTGACCTTCTTATTGACGATGAAACACAGAAATTGCATCGGAATTAAATACAAAAGGCACAATGCCGACTTAAGTACAAGAAAACTGACTCTTCAAACTGTCTATGTTTGAACAATTCCTGTGAAACTAGTTATAGTTTCCGATGCTTCACTTCAGGTTTACTGTATCCCTCTGACCTTCTTATTGACGATGAAACACAGAAATTGCATCGGAATAAAATACAAAAGGCACAATGCCGACTTAAGAAAAAGAAAACTGACACTTCTTACTGTCTATGTTTTGAACCACTCCTGTGACACTAGTTATTGATTCCGACGCATCACTTCAGGTTTACTGTATCCCTCTGACCTTCTTATGGACGATGAAGCACAGAAATTGCATCGGAATTAAATACTAAGGGCAGAATGCCGACTTAAGTACAAGAAAACTGACCCTTCTTACTGTCTATGTTTTGAACCATTCCTGTGCACTACTTATAGATTCCGATGCTTCACTTCAGGTTTACTGTATCCCTCTGACCTTCTTATAGACGATGAAACACAGAAATTGCATCGAAATTAAATACAAAAGGCACAATGCAGACTAAAGTACAAGTAAACTGACTCTTCTTACTGTGTATGTTTTGAACCATTCCTGTGACACTAGTTATAGATTCCGATGTTTCACTTCAGGTTTACTGTATCCCTCTGACCTTCTTATAGACGATGAAACACAGAAATAGCATCGGAACTTAATACAAAAGGCACAATGCCGACTTAAGTACAAGAAAAATGCCTCTTCTTACTGTCTATAATTTGAACAACTCCAGTGACACTAGTTATAGATTCCTATGCCTCACTTCAGGTTTACTGTATCCCTCTGACCTTCTTATAGACGATGAAACACAGAAATTGCATCGGAGTAATAGACAAAAGGCACAATGCTGACTTAAGTACAAGATGACTGACTCTTCTTACTGTCTATGTTTTGAACCATTCCTGTGACACTAGTTATTGATTCCGATGCCTCACTTCAGGTTTACTGTATCCCTCTGACCTTCTTATTGACGATAAAACACAGAAATTGCATCGGAATTAAATACAAAAGCCACAATGCCGACTCAAGTACAAGAAGACTGGCTCTTCCTACTGTCTATGTTTTGAACCATTCCTGTGACACTAGTTATAGATTCCGATGCTTCACTTCAGGTTTACTGTATCCCTCTGACCTTCTTATTGACGATGAAACACAGAAATAGCATCGGAATTAAATACAAAAGACACAATGCCGACTTAAGTACAAGAAGACTGACTCTTCTTACTGTCTATGTTTTGAAATTTTTCTGTGACACTAGTTACAGATTCCTATGCTTCACTTCAGGTTTACTGTATCCCTCTGACCTTCTTATTGACGATGAAACACAGAAATTGCATCGGAATTAAATACAAAATGCACAATGCCGACTCAAGTACAAGAAGACCGGCTCTTCTTACTCTCTATAATTTGAACAATTCCAGTGACACTAGTTATAGATGCGATGCTTCTCTTCAGGTTCACTCTATCCCTCTGACCTCCTTATTGACGATGAAACACAGAAATTGCAACGGAATTAAATACAAAAGTGCACAATGCCCACTCAAGTACAAGAAGGCTGGCTCATGTTACTGTCTATGTTTTGAACCATTCCTGTGACACTAGTTATAGATTCCGATGCTTCATTTCAGGTTTACCGTATCCCTCTGACCTTCTTATTGACGATGAAACACAGAAATTGCATCGGAATTAAATACAAAATGCACAATGCCGACTCAAGTACAAGAAGACCGGCTCTTCTTACTCTCTATGTTTGAACCATTCCTGTGACACTAGTTATAGATGCGATGCTTCTCTTCAGGTTCACTCTATCCCTCTGACCTCCTTATTGACGATGAAACACAGAAATTGCAACGGAATTAAATACAAAAGTGCACAATGCCCACTAAAGTACAAGAAGGCTGGCTCATGTTACTGTCTATGTTTTGAACCATTCCTGTGACATTAGTTATAGTTTCCGATGCTTCACTTCAGGTTTACTGTATCCCTCTGACCTTCGTATTGACGAAAACACACAGAAATTGCATCGGAATTAAATACAAAAGGCACAATGCCGACTTAAGGACAAGAAAACTGAGGCTTCCTACTGTCCATGTTTGAAACACTCCTGTGAAACTAGTTACAGATTCCGATGCTTCACTTCAGGTTTATTGTATCCCTCTGACCTTCTTATTGCCGATGAAACACAGAAATTGCATCGGAATTAAATACAAAAGGCACAATGCCGATTTAAGTACAAGAAAACAGACTCTTCTCCTGACTATGTTATGAACCATTCCTGTGACATTAGTTACTGATTCTGATGCTTTACTTCAGGTTTACTGTATCCCTCTGACCTTCTTGTTGACGATGAAACACAGAAATTGCATGGGAATTAAATACTAAGGGCAGAATGCCGACTTAAGTACAAGAAAACTGATCCTTCTTACTGTCTATGTTTTGAACCATTCCTGTGACACTACTTATGGATTCCGATGCTTCACTTCAGGTTTACTGTATCCCTCTGACCTTCTTATTGACGATGAAACACAGAAATTGCATCAGAATTAAATACAAAAGGCACAATGCAGACTAAAGTACAAGTAAACTGACTCTTCTTACTGTCTATGTTTTGAACCATTCCTGTGACACTAGTTATAGGTTCCGATGTTTCACTTCAGGTTTACTGTATAACTCTGACTTTCTTATTGACGACGAAACACAGAAATAGCATCGGAACTAGATACAAAAGGCACAATGCCGACTTAAGTACAAGAAGACTGACTCTTCTTACTGTCTATGATTTGAAATTTTTCTGTGACACTAGTTACAGATTCCGATGCTTCACTTCAGGTTTACTGTATCCCTTTGACCTTCATATTGACGATGAAACACAGAAATTGCATCGGAATTAAATACAAAAGGCACAATGCCGACTTAAGAACAAGAAAAATGACTCTTCTTACTGTCTATACTTTGAACCATTCCTGTGACACTAGTTATAGATTCCGATGCTTCACTTCAGGTTTACTGTATCCCTCTGACCTTCTTATAGACGATGAAACACAGAAATTGCATCGGAATTAAAGACAAAAGGCACAATGCCGACTTAAGTACAAGAAAACTGACTCTTCTTACTGCCTATGTTTTGAACCATTCCTGTGACATTAGTTATAGATTCCGATGCTTCACTTCATGTTTACTGTATCCCTCTGACCTTCTTATTGACTATGAAACACAGAAATTGCATTGGAATTAAATACAAATATCACATTGCCGACTTATGTACAAGAAAACTGACTCTTCTTACTGTCTATGTTTGAACCATTCCTGTGACCCTAGTTATGGATTCCGATGCTTCACTTCAGGTTTACTGTATACCTCTGACTTTCGTATTGACGATGAAACACAGAAATTGCATCGGAATTAAATGCAATACTCACAATGCTGACTTAAGTACAAGAAGACTGACTCCTCTTACTGTCTATGTCTTGAACCATTCCTGTGTCACTAGATATAGATTCCGATGCTTCACTTCAGGTTTTCCTGTATCATTCTGACCTTCTTATTGACGATGAAACACAGAAATTGCATCGGAATTAAATACAAAAGGCACAACGCCGACTCAAGTACAAGAAGGCTGGCTCATCTTACTGTCTATGTTTTGAACCATTCCTGTGACACTAGTTACAGAATCAGTTGCTTCACTTCAGGTACACTGTATCCCTCTGACCTTCTTATAGACGATGAAACACAGAAATTGCATCGGAATAAAATACAAAAAGCACAATGGCGAGTCAAGTACAAGAATACCGGCTCGTCTTACTGCCTATGTTTTGAACCATTCCTGTGACACTAGTTACAGATTCCGATGCTTCACTTCAGGTTTACTGTATCCCTCCGACCATCTGATTGACGATGAAACACAGAAATTGCATCGGAATTAAATAGAAAAGTCACAATGCCGACTTAAGTACAAGAAAACTGACTCTTCATACTGTCTATGTTTTTAACAATTCCAGGGACACTAGTTATAGATTCCAATACTTCACTTCAGGTTTACTGTATCCCTCTGACCTTCTTATTGACGATGAAACACAGAAATTGCATCGGAATTAAATACAAAAGCACAATGCCGATTTAAGTACAAGAAAACTGACTCTTCTTACTGACTAGGTTATGAACCATTCCTGTGACATTAGTTACTGATTCTGATGCTTCACTTCAGGTTTACTGTATCCCTCTGACCTTCTTGTTGACGATGAAACACAGAAATTGCATGGGAATTAAATACTAAGGGCAGAATGCCGACTTAAGTACAAGAAAACTGACCCTTCTTACTGTCTATGTTTTGAACCATTATTGTGACACTACTTATGGATTCCGATGCTTCACTTCAGGTTTACTGTATCCCTCTGACCTTCTCATTGACGATGAAACACAGAAATTGCATCAGAATTAAATACAAAAGGCACAATGCAGACTAAAGTACAAGTAAACTGACTCTTCTTACTGTCTATGTTTTGAACCATTCCTGTGACACTAGTTATAGGTTCCGATGTTTCACTTCAGGTTTACTGTATCCCTCTGACTTTCTTATTGACGACGAAACACAGAAATACCATCGGAACTAGATACAAAAGGCACAATGCCGACTTAAGTACAAGAAGACTGACTCTTCTTACTGTCTATGATTTGAAATTTTTCTGTGACACTAGTTACAGATTCCGATGCTTCACTTCAGGTTTACTGTATCCCTTTGACCTTCATATTGACGATGAAACACAGAAATTGCATCGGAATTAAATTCAAAAGGCACAATGCCGACTTAAGTACAAGAAAAATGACTCTTCTTACTGTCTATACTTTGAACCATTCCTGTGACACTAGTTATAGATTCCGATGCTTTACTTCAGGTTTACTGTATCCCTCTGTCCTTCTTATAGACGATGAAACACAGAAATTGCATGGGAATTAAAGACAAAAGGCACAATGCCGACTTAAGTACAAGAAAACTGACTCTTCTTACTGTCTATGTTTTGAACCATTCCTGTGACATTAGTTATAGATTCCGATGCTTCACTTCAGTTTTACTGTATCCCTCTGACCTTCTTATTGACAAAAATCACATTGCCGACTTATGTACAAGAAAACTGACTCTTCTTACTGTCTATGTTTGAACCATTCCTGTGACACTAGTTATGGATTCCGATGCTTCACTTCAGGTTTACTGTATACCTCTGACTTTCGTATTGACGATGAAACACAGAAATTGCATCGGAATTAAATGCAATAGGCACAATGCTGACTTAAGTACAAGAAGACTGACTCCTCTTACTGTCTATGTTTTGAACCATTCCTGTGTCACTAGATATAGATTCCGATGCTTCACTTCAGGTTTTCCTGTATCATTCTGACCTTCTTATTGACGATGAAACACAGAAATTGCATCGGAATTAAATACAAAAGGCACAATGCCGACTCAAGTACAAGAAGGCTGGCTCATCTTACTGTCTATGTTTTGAACCATTCCTGTGACACTAGTTACAGAATCAGTTGCTTCACTTCAGGTACACTGTATCCCTCTGACCTTCTTATTGACGATGAAACACAGAAATTGCATCGGAATAAAATACAAAAAGCACAATGGCGAGTCAAGTACAAGAATACCGGCTCGTCTTACTGCCTATGTTTTGAACCATTCCTGTAACACTAGTTATACATTCCGATGCTTCACTTCAGGTTCACTGTATCCCTCTAACCTCCTTATTGACTATGAAACACAGAAATTTCATCGGAATTAAATACAAAAAGCACAATGCCGACTCAAGTACAAGAAGGCTGGCTCATCTTACTGTCTATGTTTTGAACCCTTCCTGTGACACTAGTCATAGGTTCCGTTGCCTCACTTCAGGTTTACTGTATCCCTCTGACCTTCTTATTGACGATGAAACACAGAAATTGCATCGGAATTAAATACAAAAGGCACAATGCCGACTTAAGTACAAGAAAACTGACTCTTCAAACTGTCTATGTTTGAACAATTCCTGTGAAACTAGTTATAGTTTCCGATGCTTCACTTCAGGTTTACTGTATCCCTCTGACCTTCTTATTGACGATGAAACACAGAAATTGCATCGGAATAAAATACAAAAGGCACAATGCCGACTTAAGAAAAAGAAAACTGACACTTCTTACTGTCTATGTTTTGAACCACTCCTGTGACACTAGTTATTGATTCCGACGCATCACTTCAGGTTTACTGTATCCCTCTGACCTTCTTATGGACGATGAAGCACAGAAATTGCATCGGAATTAAATACTAAGGGCAGAATGCCGACTTAAGTACAAGAAAACTGACCCTTCTTACTGTCTATGTTTTGAACCATTCCTGTGCACTACTTATAGATTCCGATGCTTCACTTCAGGTTTACTGTATCCCTCTGACCTTCTTATTGACGATGAAACACAGAAATTGCATCGAAATTAAATACAAAAGGCACAATGCAGACTAAAGTACAAGTAAACTGACTCTTCTTACTGTGTATGTTTTGAACCATTCCTGTGACACTACTTATAGATTCCGATGCTTCACTTCAGGTTTACTGTATCCCTCTGACCTTCTTATAGACGATGAAACACAGAAATAGCATCGGAACTTAATACAAAAGGCACAATGCCGACTTAAGTACAAGAAAAATGCCTCTTCTTACTGTCTATAATTTGAACAACTCCAGTGACACTAGTTATAGATTCCTATGCCTCACTTCAGGTTTACTGTATCCCTCTGACCTTCTTATAGACGATGAAACACAGAAATTGCATCGGAGTAATAGACAAAAGGCACAATGCTGACTTAATTACAAGATGACTGACTCTTCTTTCTGTCTATGTTTTGAACCATTCCTGTGACACTAGTTATTGATTCCGATGCCTCACTTCAGGTTTACTGTATCCCTCTGACCTTCTTATTGACGATAAAACACAGAAATTGCATCGGAATTAAATACAAAAGCCACAATGCCGACTCAAGTACAAGAAGACTGGCTCTTCCTACTGTCTATGTTTTGAACCATTCCTGTGACACTAGTTATAGATTCCGATGCTTCACTTCAGGTTTACTGTATCCCTCTGACCTTCTTATTGACGATGAAACACAGAAATAGCATCGGAATTAAATACAAAAGGCACAATGCCGACTTAAGTACAAGAAGACTGACTCTTCTTACTGTCTATGTTTTGAAATTTTTCTGTGACACTAGTTACAGATTCCTATGCTTCACTTCAGGTTTACTGTATCCCTCTGACCTTCTTATTGACGATGAAACACAGAAATTGCATCGGAATTAAATACAAAAGGCACAATGCATACTAAAGAACAAGTAAACTGACTCTTCTTACTGTCTATGTTTTGAACCATTCCTGTGACACTAGTTATAGATTCCGATGTTTCATTTCTGGTTTATTGTATCCCTCTGACCTTCTTATTGACGATGAAACACAGAGATAGCATCGGAACTAAATACAAAAGGCACAATGCCGACTTAAGTACAAAAAGACTGACTCTTCTTACTGTCTATGTTTTGAAATTTTTCTGTGACACTAGTTACAGATTCCGATGCTTGACTTCAGGTTTACTGTATCTCTCTGACCTTCTTATTGACGATGAAACACAGAAATTGCATCGGAATTAAATACAAAACGCACAATGCCGACTCAAGTACAAGAAGGCTGGCTCATCTTACTGTCTATGTTTTGAACCATTCCTGTGACACTACTTATAGATTCCGATGTTTCACTTCAGGTTTACTGTATACCTCTGACCTTCTTATTGACGATGAAACACAGAAATTGCATCGGAATTAAATACAAAAGGCACAATGCATACTAAAGTACAACTAAACTGACTCTTCTTACTGTCTATGTTTTGAACCATTCCTGTGACACTAGTTACAGATTCCGATGCTTCACTTCAGGTTTACTGTATCCCTCTGACCTTCTTATTGACGATGAAACACAGAAATAGCATCGGAATTAAATACAAAAGGCACAACGCCGACTTAAGTACAAGAAAATTGACTCTTCTTACTGTCTATAATTTGAACCATTCCTGTGACACTAGTTATAGATTCCGATGCTTCACTTCAGGTTTACTGTATCCCTCTGACCTTCTTATAGACGATGAAACACAAATTGCATCGGAATTAAAGACAAAAGGCACAATGCCGACTTAAGTACAAGAAAACTGACTCTTCTTACTGTCTATGTGTTGAACCATTCCTGTGAAACTAGTTATAGATTCCGATGCTTCACTTCAGGTTTACTGTATCGCTCTGACCTTCTTATTGACGATGAAACTCAGAAATTGCATTGGAATGAAATACAAAAATCACATTGCCGACTTATGTACAAGAAAACTGACTCTTCTTACTGTCTCTGTTTGAACCATTCCTGTGACACTAGTTAAAGATTCCGATGCTTCACTTCAAGTTTACTGTATACCTCTGACTTTCTTATTGACGATGAAACACAGAAATTGCATCGGAATTAAATGCAATAGGCACAATGCCGACTTAAGTACAAGAAGACTGACTTTTCTTACTGTCTATGTTTTGAACCATTCCTGTGTCACTAGATATAGATTCCGATGCTTCACTTCAGGTTTACTGTATCCCTCTGACCTTCTTATTGACGATGAAACACAGAAATTGCATCGGAATTAAATACAAAAGGCACAATGCCGACTCAAGTACAAGAAGACTGGCTCTTCTTACTGTCTACGTTTTGAACTATTCCTGTGACACTAGTTATAGATTCCGATGCTTCACTTCAGGTTCACTGTATCCCTATAACCTCCTTATTGACGATGAAACACAGAAATTGCATCGGAATTAAATACAAAATGCACAATGCCGACTCAAGTACAAGAAGGCTGGCTCATCTTACTGTCTATGTTTTGAACCATTCCTGTGACAGTAGTAACAGATTCAGTTGCTTCACTTCAGGTACACTGTATCCCTCTGACCTCCTTATTGACGATGAAACACAGAAATTGCATCGGAATTAAATACAAAAGGCACAATGCCGACTTAAGTACAAGAAGGCTGGCTCATCTTACTGTCTATGTTTTGAACCATTCCTGTGACACTAGTAACAGATTCAGTTGCTTCACTTCAGGTACACTGTATCCCTCTGACCTTCTTATTGACGATGAAACACAGAAATTGCATCGGAATTAAATACAAAAAGCGCAATGCCGAGTCAAGTATAAGAAGACCGGCTCTTCTTACTGTCTATGATTTGAACCATTCCTGTAACACTAGTTATACATTCCGATGCTTCACTTCAGGTTCACTGTATCCCTATAACCTCCTTATTGACGATGAAACACAGAAATTGCATCGGAATTAAATACAAAATGCACAATGCCGACTCAAGTACAAGAAGGCTGGCTCATCTTACTGTCTATGTTTTGAACCATTCCTGTGACACTATTTATAGATTCCTATGCCTCACTTCAGGTTTACTGTATACCTCTGACCTTCTTGATGACGATGAAACTTAGAAATTGCATCGGAATTAAATACAAAAGGCACAATGCATACTAAAGTACAAGTAAACTGACTCTTCTTACTGTCTATGTTTTGAACCATTCCTGTGACACTAGTTATAGATTCCGATGTTTCACTTCAGGTTTACTGTATCCCTCTGACCTTCTTATTGACGATGAAACACAGAAATTGCATCGGAATTAAATAGAAAAAGCACAATGGTGACTTAAGTACAAGAAAACAGACTCTTCTAACTGTCTATGTTTTGAACCATTCCTGTGACACTAGTTATAGATTGCGATAATTCACTTCAGGTTTACTCTATCCCTCTGACCTTCTTATTGACGATGAAACACAGAAATTGCATCGGAATTAAATACAAAAGGCACAATGCCGATTTAAGTACAAGAGAACTGACTCTTCTTACTGACTATGCTTTGAACTATTCCTGTGACATTAATTACAGATTCTGATGCTTCACTTCAGGTTTACTGTATCCCTCTGAACTTCTTATTGACGATGAAACACAGAAATTGCTTGGGAATTAAATACTAAGGGCAGAATGCCGACTTAAGTACAAGAAAACTGACCCTTCTTACCGTCTATGTTTTGAACCATTCCTGTGCACTACTTATAGATTCCGATGCTTCACTTCAGGTTTACTGTATCCCTCTGACCTTCTTATTGACGATGAAACACAGAAATTGCATCGGAATTAAATACAAAAGGCACAATGCCGACTCAAGTACAAGTAAACTGACTCTTATTACTGTGTATATTTTGAACCATTCCTGTGACACTAGTTATAGATTCCGATGTTTCACTTCAGGTTTACTGTATCCCTCTGACCTTCGTATAGACGATGAAACACAGAAATAGCATCGGAACTAAATACAAAAGGCACAATGCCGACTTAAGTACAAGAAAAATGACTCTTCTTACTGTCTATTATTTGAACAACTCCTGTGACACTAGTTATAGATTCCTATGCCTCACTTCAGGTTTACTGTATCCCTCTGACCTTCTTATAGACGATGAAACACAGAAATTGCATCGGAGTTAAAGACAAAAGGCACAATGCTGACTTAAGTACAAGAAGACTGACTCTTCTTACTGTCTATGTTTTGAAATTTTTCTGTGACACTAGTTACAGATTCCGATGCTTCACTTCAGGTTTACTGTATCCCTCTGGCCTTCTTATTGACGATGAAACACAGAAATTGCATCGGAATTAAATACAAAAGGCACAACGCCGACTTAAGTACAAGATAAATGACTCTTCTCACTGTCTATAATTTGAACAACTCTTGTGACACTAGTTATAGATTCCTATGCCTCACTTCAGGTTTACTGTATCCCTCTGACCTTCTTATAGACGATGAAACACAGAAATTGCATCGGAGTTAAAGACAAATGGCACAATGCTGACTTAAGTACAAGAAAACTGACTCTTCTTACTGTCTATGTTTTGAACCATTCCTGTGACACTAGTTATTGATTCCGATGCCTCACTTCAGGTTTACTGTATCCCTCTGACCTTCTTATTGACGATGAAACACTGATATTGCATCGGAATTAAATACAAAAGGCACAATGCCGACTCAAGTACAAGAAGACTGGCTCTTCTTACTGTCTATGTTTTGAGCCATTCCTGTGACACTAGTTATAGATTCCGATGCTTCACTTCGGGTTTACTGTATCCCTCTGACCTTCTTATTGACGATGAAACACAGAAATTGCTTCGGAATTAAATACAAAAGGCACAATGCCGACTTAAGTACAAGAAGACTGACTCTTCTTACTGTCTATGTTTTGAAATTTTCTGTGACACTAGTTACAGATTCCGATGCTTCACTTCAGGTATACTGTATCCCTCTGACCTTCTTATTGACGATGAAACACAGAAATTGCATCGGAATTAAATACAAAAGGCACAATGCATACTAAAGAACAAGTAAACTGACTCTTCTTACTGTCTATGTTTTGAACCATTCCTGTAACACTAGTTATAGATTCCGATGTTTCATTTCAGGTTTATTGTATCCCTCTGACCTTCTTATTGACGATGAAACACAGAAATAGCATCGGAACTAAATTCAAAAGGCACAATGCCGACTTAAGTACAAAAAGACTGACTCTTCTTACTGTCTATGTTTTGAAATTTTTCTGTGACACTAGTTACAGATTCCGATGCTTCACTTCAGGTTTATTGTATCCCTCTGACCTTCTTATTGACGATGAAACAAAGAAATTGCATCGGAATTAAATACAAAACGCACAATGCCGACTCAAGTACAAGAAGGCTGGCTCATCTTACTGTCTATGTTTTGAACCATTCCTGTGACACTAAATTTAGATTCCGATGCTTCACATCAGGCTTACTGTATACCTCTGACCTTCTTATTGACGATGAAACACAGAAATTGCATCGGAATTAAATACAAAAGCCACAATGCATACTAAAGTACAAGTAAACTGACTCTTCTTACTGTCTATGTTTTGAACCATTCTTGTGACACTAGTTACAGATTCCGATGCTTCACTTCAGGTTTACTGTATCCCTCTGACCGTCTTATTGACGATGAAACACAGAAATTGCGTCGGAATTAAATACAAAAGGCACAACGCCGACTTAAGTACAAGAAAATTGACTCTTCTTACTGTCTATAATTTGAACCATTCCTGTGACACTAGTTATAGATTCCGATGCTTCACTTCAGGTTTACTGTATCCCTCTGACCTTCTTATAGACGATGAAACACAAATTGCATCGGAATTAAAGACAAAAGGCACAATGCCGACTTAAGTACAAGAAAACTGACTCTTCTTACTGTCTATGTGTTGAACCATTCCTGTGAAACTAGTTATAGATTCCGATGCTTCACTTCAGGTTTACTATATCGCTCTGACCTTCTTATTGACGATGAAACACAGAATTTGCATTGGAATGAAATACAAAAATCACATTGCCGACTTATGTACAAGAAAACTGACTCTTCTTACTGTCTCTGTTTGAACCATTCCTGTGACACTAGTTATAGATTCCGATGCTTCACTTCAGGTTTACTGTATACCTCTGACTTTCTTATTGACGATGAAACACAGAAATTGCATCGGAATTAAATGCAATAGGCACAATGCCGACTTAAGTACAAGAAGACTGACTTTTCTTACTGTCTATGTTTTGAACCATTCCTGTGTCACTAGATATAGATTCCGATGCTTCACTTCAGGTTTACTGTATCCCTCAGCCCTTCTTATTGACGATGAAACACAGAAATTGCATCGGTATTAAATACAAAAGGCACAATGCGCACTCAAGTACAAGAAGACTGGCTCCTCTTACTGTCTACGTTTTGAACTATTCCTGTGACACTAGTTATAGATTCCGATGCTTCACTTCAGGTTCACTGTATCCCTCTGACCTCCTTATTGACGATGAAACACAGAAATTGCATCGGAATTAAATACAAAAGGCACAATGCCGACTTAAGTACAAGAAGGCTGGCTCATCTTACTGTCTATGTTTTGAACCATTCCTGTGACACTAGTAACAGATTCAGTTGCTTCACTTCAGGTACACGGTATCCCTCTGACCTTCTTATTGACGATGAAACACAGAAATTGCATCGGAATTAAATACAAAAAGCGCAATGCGAGTCAAGTACAAGAAGACCGGCACTTCTTACTGTCTATGATTTGAACCATTCCTGTAACACTAGTTATACATTCCGATGCTTCACTTCAGGTTCACTGTATCCCTATAACCTCCTTATTGACGATGAAACACAGAAATTGCATCGGAATTAAATACAAAATGCACAATGCCGACTCAAGTACAAGAAGGCTGGCTCATCTTACTGTCTATGTTTTGAACCATTCCTGTGACACTACTTATAGATTCCGATGCTTCACTTCAGGTTTACTGTATTCCTCTGACCTTCTTATTGACGATGAAACACAGAAATTGCATCGGAATTAAATACAAAAGGCACAATGCATACTAAAGTACAAGTAAACTGACTCTTCTTACTGTCTATGTTTTGTACCATTCCTGTGACACTAGTTATAGATTCCGATGTTTCACTTCAGGTTTACTGTATCCCTCTGACCTTCTTATTGACGATGGAACACAGAAATAGCATCGGAACTAAATGCAAAAGGCACAATGCCGACTTAAGTACAAGAAGACTGACTCTTCTTACTGTCTATGCTTTGAAATTTTCCTGTGACACTAGTTACAGATTCCGATGCTTCACTTCAGGTTTACTGTATCCCTCTGACCTTCTTATTGACGATGAAACACAGAAATTGCATCGGAATTAAATGCAAAAGGCACAATGCCGACTTAAGTACAAGAGAAATGACTCTTCTTACTGTCTATATTTTGAACCATTCCTGGGACACTAGTTATAGATTCCGATGCTTCACTTCAGGTTTTCTGTATCCCTCTGACCTTCTTATTGACGATGAAACACACAAATTGCATCGGAATTAAATACAAAAGGCACAATGCATACTAAATTACAATAAGACTGACTCTTCTTACTGTCTATGTTTTGAACCATTCCTGTGTCACTAGATATAGCTTCCGATGCTTCACTTCAGGTTTACTGTATACCTCTGACCTTCTTATTGACGATGAAACACAGAAATTGCATCGGAATTAAATACAAAAGGCACAATGCCGACTCAAGTACAAGATGACTGGCTCTTCTTACTGTCTATGTTTTGAACTATTTCTGTGACACTAGTTATAGATTCCGATGCTTCACTTCAGGTTCACTGTATCCCTCTGACCTCCTTATTGACGATGAAACACAGAAATTCCATCGTAATTAAATACAAATGCACATTGCCGATTCATGTACAAGAAGGCTGGCTCATCTTACTGTCTATGATTTGAACCATTCCTGTGACACTAGTTACAGATTCAGTTGCTTCACTTCCGGTACACTGTATCCCTCTGACCTTCTTGTTGACGATAAAACACAGAAATTGCATCAGAATTAAATACAAAAAGCACAATGCCGAGTCAAGTACAAGAAGACCGGCTCTTCTTACTGTCTATGTTTTGAACGATTCCTGTGACACTAGTTATAGACTCCGATGCTTCACTTCAGGTTCACTGTATCCCTCTAACCTCCTTATTGACAATGAAACACAGAAATTGCATCGGAATTAAATACAAAAGGCACAATGCCGACTCAAGTACAAGAAGGCTGGCTCGTCTTACTGTCTACGTTTTTAACCATTCCTGTGACATTAGTTATAGATTCCGTTGCTTCACTTCAGGTTTACTGTATCCCTCTGACCTTCTTATTGACGATGAAACACAGAGATTGCATCGGAATTAAATAGAAAAGGCACAATGCCGACTTAAGTTCAAGAAAGCTGACTCTTCTTACTGTCTATGATTTGAACCATTCCTGTGACACTAGTTGTAGTTTCCGATGCTTCACTTCAGGTTTACTGTATCCCTCTGACCTTCTTTTTGACGATGACACACAGAAACGGCATCGGTATTAAATACAAAAGGCACAATGCAGACTTAAGAACAAGAAAACTGACTCTTCTTACTGTCTATGTTTTGAACCACTCCTGTGACACTAGTTATAGATTCGGATGCTTCACTTCAGGTTTACTGTATCCCTCTGACCTTCTTATTGACGATGGAACACAGAAATTGCATGGGAATTAATTAGAAAAGGCACAATGCCGACTTAAGTACAAGAATACTGACTCTTCTTACTGTCTATGTTTTGAACCATTCCTATGACACTAGTTATAGATTCCGATGCTTAACTTCAGGTTTACTGTATCTCTCTGACCTTCTTATTGACGATGAAACACAGAAAAATGCATCGGAATTTAATACAAAATGCTCAATGCCGACTTAAGTACAAGAAAACTGACTCTTCTTACTGTCTATGGTTTGAACCATTCCTGTGACACTAGTGATAGATTCCGATGCTTCACTTCAGGTTTACTGTATCCCTCTGACCTTCTTATTGATGATGAAACACAGAAATTGCATCGGAATTAAATAGAAAAGGCACATTGCCGACTTAAGTACAAGAAAACAGATTCTTCTTACTGTCTATGGTTTGAACCATTCCTGTGACACTAGTTATAGTTTCCGATGCTTCACTTCAGGTTTACTGTATCCCTCTGATCTTCTTATTGACGATGAAACACAGAAATTGCATCGGAACTAAATACAAAAGGCACAATGCCGACTTAAGGACAAGAAAACTGACTCTTCTTACTGTCTGTGATTTGAACCACTCCTGTGACACTAGTTACAGATTCCGATGCTTCACTTCAGGTTTACTGTATCCCTCTGACCTTATTAACGATGAAACACAGAAATTGCATCGGAATTAAATAGAAATGGCACAATGCCGACTTAAGTACAAGAAAACTGACTCTTCTTCCTATCTATGTTTTGAAACATTCCTGTGACACTAGTTATAGTTTCCGATGCTTCACTTCAGGTTTACTGTATCCCTATGACCTTCTTATTGACGATGAAACACAGAAATTGCATCGGAATTCAATACAAACGGCACAATACCTACTTAAGTACAAGAAGACCGGTTCTTCTTTCTGTCTATGCTTTGAACCATTCCTGTGACACTAGTTATAGATTCCGATGGTTCACTTCAGGTTCACTGTATCCCTCTAACCTCCTTATTGACGATGGAACACAGAAATTGCATCGGAATTAAATTGAAAATGCACAATGCCGACTTAAGTACAAGAAAACTGACTCTTCTTACTGTCTATGTTTTGAGCCATTCCTGTGACACTAGCTATAGATACCGATGCTTCACTTCAGGTTTACTGTATCCCTCTGACCTTCTTAATGACGATGAAACACAGAAAAATGCGTCGGAATTTAATACAAAATGCACAATGCCGACTTAAGTACAAGAAAACTGACTCTTCTTACTGTCTATGTTTTGAACCATTCCTGTGACACTAGTTATAGATTCCGATACTTCACTTCAGGTTTACTGTATCCCTCTGACATTCTTATTGACGATGTAACACAGATATTGCATCGGAATTAAATACAAAAGGCACAATGCCGATTTAAGTACAAGAAAACTGACTCTTCTTACTGTCTCTTTTGAACCATTCCTGAGACATTAGTTAAAAATTCTGATGCTTCACTTCAGGTTTACTGTATCCCTCCGACCTTCTTGTTGACGATGAAACACAGAAATTGCATCGGAATTAAATACTAAGGGCACAATGCTGACTTAAGTACAAGAAAATTGACCCTTCTTATTGTCTATGTTTTGAACCATTCCTGTGACACTACTTATATATTCCGATGCTTCACTTCAGGTTTACTGTATACCTCAGACTTTCGTATTGACGATGAAACACAGAAATTGCATCGGAATTAAATGCAAAAGGCACAATGCCGACTTAAGTACAAGAAAACTGACTCTTCTTACTGTCTATGTTTTGAGCCATTCCTGTGACACTAGTTATTGATACCGATGCTTCACTTCAGGTTTACTGTATCCCTCTGACCTCCTTAATGACGATGAAACACAGAAAAATGCATCGGAATTTAATACAAAATGCTCAATGCCGACTTAAGTACAAGAAAACTGACTCTTCTTACTGTCTATGTTTTGAACCATTCCTGTGACACTAGTTATAGATTCCGATACTTCACTACAGGTTTACTGTATCCCTCTGACCTTCTTATTGACGATGAAACACAGAAATTGCATTGGAATTAAATACAAAAATCACATTGCCGACTTATGTACAAGAAAACTGACTCTTCTTACTGTCTATGTTTGAACCATTCCTGTGAAACTAGTTACAGATTCAGTTGCTTCACTTCATTTACACTGTATCCCTCTGACCTTCTTATTGACGATAAAACACAGAAATCGCATCGGAATTAAATACAAAAAGCACAATGCCGAGTCAAGTACAAGAAGACCGGCTCTTCTTACTGTCTATGTTTTGAACCGTTCCTGTGACACTAGTTATAGACTCCGATGCTTCACTTCAGGTTCACTGTATCCCTCTAACCTCCTTATTGACGATGAAACACAGAAATTGCATCGGAATTAAATACAAAAGGCACAAAGCCGACTCAAGTACAAGAAGGCTGGCTCGTCTTACTGTCTATGTTTTTAACCATTCCTGTGACATTAGTTATAGATTCCGTACTTCACTTCAGGTTTACTGTATCCCTCTGACCTTCTTATTGACGATGAAACACAGAAATTGCATCGGAATTAAATAGAAAAGGCACAATGCCGAATTAAGTACAAGAAAACTGACTCTTCTTACTGTCTATGATTTGAACCATACCTGAGACACTAGTTGTAGTTTCCGATGCTTCACTTCAGGTTTACTGAATCCCGCTGACCTTCTTTTGGACGATGACACACAGAAACTGCATCGGTATTAAATACAAAAGGCACAATGCAGACTTAAGAACAAGGAAACTGACTCTTCTTACTGTCTATGTTTTGAACCACTCCTGTGACACTAGTTATAGATTCCGATGCTTCACTTCAGGTTTACTGTATCCCTCTGACCTTCTTATTGACGATGGAACACAGAAATTGCAACGGAATTAATTAGAAAAGGCACAATGACGACTTAAGTACAAGAAATCTGACTCTTCTTACTGTCTATGTTTTGAACCATTCCTGTGACACTAGTTATAGATTCTGATGCTTCACTTCAGGTTTACTGTATCCCTCAGACCTTCTTATTGACGATGAAACACAGAAAAATGCATCGGAATTTAATACAAAATGCTCAATGCCGACTTAAGTACAAGAAAACTGACTCTTCTTACTGTCTATGTTTTGAACCATTCCTGTGACACTAGTGATAGATTCCGATGCTTCACTTCAGGTTTACTGTATCCCTCTGACCTTCTTATTGATGATGAAACACAGAAATTGCATCGGAATTAAATAGAAAAGGCATAATGCCGACTTAAGTACAAGAAAACAGATTCTTCTTACTGTCTATGGTTTGAACCATTCCTGTGACACTAGTTATAGTTTCCGATGCTTCACTTCAGGTTTACTGTATCCCTCTGATCAACTTATTGACGATGAAACACAGAAATTGCATCGGAACTAAATTTAAAAGGCACAATGCCGACTTAAGAACAAGAAAACTGACTCTTCTTACTGTCTATGCTTTGAACCTCTCCTGTGACACTAGTTACAGATTCCGATGCTTCACTTCAGGTTTAGTGTATCCCTCTGACCTTATTGACGATGAAACACAGAAATTGCATCGGAATGAAATAGAAAAGGCACAATGCCGACTTAAGTACAAGAAAACTGACTCTTCTTACTAACTATGTTTTGAACCATTCCTGTGACACTAGTTATAGATTCCGATGTTTCACTTCAGGTTTACTGTATCCCTATGAACTTCTTATTGACGATGAAACACAGAAATTGCATCGGAATTCAATACAAACGGCACAATGCCTACTTAAGTAGAAGAAAACTGACTCTTCTTACTGTCTATGTTTTGAACCATTCCTGTGACACTAGTTATAGATTCCGATGCTTCACTTCAGGTTTAGTGTATCCCTCCGACCTTCTTATGGACGATGAAACACAGAAATTGCATCGGAATTAAATACAAAAGGCACAATGCCGACTTAAGTACAATATAACTGACTCATCTTACTGTCTATGTTTTGAACCATTCCTGTGACACTAGTTATAGATTCCGATGCTTCACTTCAGGTTTACTATATCCCTCTGACTTTCTAATTGACGATGAAACACAGAAATTGCATCGGAATTAAATACAATAGGCACAATGCCGACATAAGTACAAGAAGACTGACTCTTCTTACTGTCTATGCTTTGAACCATTCCTGTGACACAAGTTATAGATTCCGATGCTTCATTTCAAGTTTACGGTACCCACTGACCATCTTATTGACGATGAAACACAGAAATTGCATCGGAATTAAATACAAAATGCACAATGCCGACTCAAGTACAAGAAGGCTGGCTCGTCTTACTGCCTATGTTTTTAACCATTCCTGTGACATTAGTTATAGATTCCGTTGCTTCACTTCAGGTTTACTGTATCCCTCTGACCTTCTTATTGACATTGAAACACAGAAATTGCATCGGAATTAAATAGAAAAGGCACAATGCCGACTTAAGTACAAGAAAACTGACTCTTCTTACTGTCTATGATTTGAACCATACCTGTGACCCTAGTTGTAGTTTCCGATGCTTCACTTCAGGTTTACTGAATCCCGCTGACCTTCTTTTGGACGATGACACTCAGAAACTGCATCGGTATTATATACAAAAGACACAATGCAGACCTAAGAACAAGAAAACTGACTCTTCTTACTGCCTATGCTTTGAACCACTCCTGTGACACTAGTTATAGATTCCGATGCTTCACTTCAGGTTTACTGTATTCCTCTGACCTTCTTATTGACGATGGAACACAGAAATTGCATCGGAATTACATAGAAAAGGCACAATGCCGACTTAAGTACAAGAAATCTGACTCTTCTTACTGTCTATGTTTTGAACCATTCCTGTGACACTAGTGATAGATTCCGATGCTTCACTTCAGGTTTACTGTATCCCTCTGATCTTCTTATTGATGATGAAACACAGAAATAGCATCGGAATTAAATAGAAAAGGCACAATGACGACTTAAGTACAAGAAAACAGATTCTTCTTACTGTCTATGGTTTGAACCATTCCTGTGACACTAGTTATAGTTTCCGATGCTTCACTTCAGGTTTACTGTATCCCTCTGATCTCCTTATTGACGATGAAACACAGAAATTGCATCGGAACTAAATACAAAAGGCAAAATGCCGACTTAAGAACAAGAAAACTGACTATTCTTACTGTCTATGCTTTGAACCTCTCCTGTGACACTAGTTACAGATTCCGATGCTTCACTTCAGGTTTACTGTATCCCTCTGACCTTATTGACGATGAAACACAGAAATTGCATCGGAATGAAATTGAAAAGGCACAATGCCGACTTAAGTACAAGAAAACTGACTCTTCTTACTAACTATGTTTTGAACCATTCCTGTGACACTAGTTATAGATTCCGATGTTTCACTTCAGGTTTACTGTATCCCTATGAACTTCTTATTGACGATGAAACACAGAAATTGCATCGGAATTCAATACAAACGGCACAATGCCTACTTAAGTAGAAGAAAACTGACTCTTCTTACTGTCTATGTTTTGAACCATTATTGTGACACTAGTTATAGATTCCGATGCTTCACTTCAGGTTTACTGTATCCCTCCGACCTTCTTATGGACGATGAAACACAGAAATTGCATCGGAATTAAATACAAAAGGCACAATGCCGACTTAAGTACAATATAACTGACTTATCTTACTGTCTATGTTTTGAACCATTCCTGTGACACTAGTTATAGATTCCGATGCTTCACTTCAGGTTTACTATATCCCTCTGACTTTCTTATTGACGATGAAACACAGAAATTGCATCGGAATTAAATACAAAATGCACAATGCCGACTCAAGTACAAGAAGGCTGGCTCGTCTTACTGTCTATGCTTTTAACCATTCCTGTGACATTAGTTATAGATTCCGTTGCTTCACTTCAGGTTTACTGTATCCCTCTGACCTTCTAATTGACGATGAAACACAGAAATTGCATCGGAACTAAATAGAAAAGGCACAATGCCGACTTAAGTACAAGAAAACTGACTCTTCTTACTGTCTATGATTTGAACCATACCTGTGACCCTAGTTGTAGTTTCCGATGCTTCACTTCAGGTTTACTGAATCCCGCTGACCTTCTTTTGGACGATGACACACAGAAAGTGCATCTGTATCATATACAAAAGACACAATGCAGACCTAAGAACAAGAAAACTGACTCTTCTTACTGCCTATGTTTTGAACCACTCCTGTGACACTAGTTATAGATTCCGATGCTTCACTTCAGGTTTACTGTATTCCTCTGACCTTCTTATTGACGATGGAACACAGAAATTGCATCGGAATTACATAGAAAAGGCACAATGCCGACTTAAGTACAAGAAATCTGACTCTTCTTACTGTGTATGTTTTGAACCATTCCTGTGACACTAGTTATAGATTCCGATGCTTCACTTCAGGTTTACTGAATCCCTCTGACCTTCTTATGGACGATGAAACACAGAAAAATGCATCGGAATTTAATACAAAATGCTCAACGCCGACTTAAGTACAAGAAAACTGACTCTTCTTACTGTCTATGTTTTGAACCATTCCTGTGACACTAGTGATAGATTCCGATGCTTCACTTCAGGTTTACTGTATCCCTCTGATCTTCTTATTGATGATGAAACACAGAAATTGCATCGGAATTAAATAGAAAAGGCACAATGCCGACTTAAGTACAAGAAAACAGATTCTTCTTACCGTCTATGGTTTGAACCATTCCTGTGACACTAGTTATAGTTTCCGATGCTTCACTTCAGGTTTACTGTATCTCTCTGATCTCCTTATTGACGATGAAACACAGAAATTGCATCGGAACTAAATACAAAAGGCACAATGCCGACTTAAGAACAAGAAAACTGACTCTTCTTACTGTCTATGTTTTGAACCACTCCTGTGACACTAGTCACAGATTCCGATGCTTCACTTCAGGTTTACTGTATCCCTCTGACCTTATTGACGATGAAACACAGAAATTGCATCGGAATTAAATAGAAAAGGCACAATGCCGACTTAAGTACAAGAAAACTGACTCTTCTTACTAACTATGTTTTGAACCATTCCTGTGACACTAGTTATAGATTCCGATGCTTCACTTCAGGTTTACTGTATCCCTATGACCTTCTTATTGACGATGAAACACAGAAATTGCATCGGAATTCAATACAAACGGCACAATGCCTACTTAAGTAGAAGAAAACTGACTCTTCTTACTGTCTATGATTTGAACCATTCCTGTGACACTAGTTATAGATTCCGATGTGTTCACTTCAGGTTTACTGTATCCCACCGACCTTCTTATGGACGATGAAACACAGAAATTGCATCGGAATTAAATACAAAAGGCACAATGCCGACTTAAGTACAATATAACTGACTCTTCTTACTGTCTATGTTTTGAACCATTCCTATGACACTAGTTATAGATTCCGATGCTTCACTTCAGGTTTACTATGTCCCTCTGACTTTCTTATTGACGATGAAACACAGAAATTGCATCGGAATTAAATACAATAGGCACAATGCCGACATAAGTACAAGAAGACTGACTCTTCTTACTGTCTATGTTTTAACCATTCCTGTGACACAAGTTATAGATTCCGATGCTTCATTTCAGGTTTACGGTACCCTCTGACCTTCTTATTGACGATGAAACACAGAAATTGCATCGGAATTTAATACAAAAGGCACAATGCCGACTCAAGTACAAGAAGACCGGTTCTTCTTTCTGTTTATGTTTTCAACCATTCCTGTAACACTATTTATAGATTCCGATGCTTCACTTCAGGTTCACTGTATCCTTCTAACCTCCATATTGACGATGGAACACAGAAATTGCATCGGAATGAAATAGAAAAGGCACAATGCCGACTTAAGTACAAGGAAACTGACTCTTCTTACTGGCTATGCTTTGAGCCATTCCTGTGACACTAGTTATAGATACCGATGCTTCACTTCAGGTTTTCTGTATCCCTCTGACCTTCTTAATGACGATGAAACACAGAAAAATGCATCGGAATTTAATACAATAGGCTCAATGCCGGCTTAAGTCCAAGAAAACTGACTCTTCTTACTGTCTATGTTTTGAACAATTCCTGTGACACTAGTTATAGATTCCGATACTTCACATTAGGTTTACTGTATCCCTCTGACCTTCTTATTGACTATGAAACACAGAAATTGCATCGGAATTAAATACAAAAGGCACAATGCAGACTCAAGTACAAGTAAACTGACTCTTCTTACTGTCTATGTTTTGAACCATTCCATTGACACTAGTTATAGATTCCGATGCTTCACTTCAGGTTTACTGTATCCCTCTGACCTTCTTATTGACGATGAAACACAGAAATAGCATCGGAACTAAATACAAAGGGCACAATGCCGACTTAAGTACAAGAAGACTGACTCTTCTAACTGTCTATGTTTTGAAATTTTCCTGTGACACTAGTTACAGATTCCGATGCTTCACTTCATTTTTACTGTATCCCTCTGACCATCTTATTGACGATGAAACACAGAAATTGCATTGGAATTAAATACAAAAATCACAATGCCGACTTATGTACACGAAAACTGACTCTTCTTACTGTCTATGTTTGAACCATTCCTGTGACACTAGTTACAGATTCCGATGCTTCACTGCAGGTTTACTGTATACCTCTGACTTTCTTATTGACGATTAAACACAGAAATTGCATCGGAATTAAATGCAATAGGCACAATGCCGACTTAAGTACAAGAAGACTGACTCTTCTTACTGTCTATGTTTTGAACCATTCCGGTGTCACTAGATATAGATTCCAATGCTTCACTTCAGGTTTACTGCATCCCTCTGACCTTCTTATTGACGATGAAACACAGAAATTGCATCGGAATTAAATCCAAAAGGCACAATGCCGACTCAAGTACAAGAAGACTGGCTCTCTTTACTGTCTATGTTTTGAACCATTCCTGTGACACTAGTTATAGATTCCGATGCTTCACTTCAGGTTCACAGTATCCCTCTGACCTTCTTATTGTCGATGAAGCACAGAAATTGCATCGGAATTAATACAAAAAGCACAATGCCGAGTCAAGTACAAGAAGACCGGCTCCTCTTACTGTCTATGTTTTGAACCATTCCTGTGACATTAGTTATAGATTCCGTTGCTTCACTTCAGGTTTACTGTATACCTCTGACCTTCTTATTGACGATGAAACACAGAAATTGCATCGGAATTAAATAGAAAAGGCACAATGCCGACTTAAGTACAAGAAAGTTCACTCTTCTTACAGTCTATGTTTTGAACCATTCGTGTGACACTAGTTATAGTTTCCGATGCTTCACTTCAGGTTTACTGTATCCCTCTGACCTTCTTATTGACGATGACACACAGAAACTGCATCGGTATTAAATACAAAAGGCACAATGCAGACTTAAGAACAAGACAACTGACTCTTCTTACTGTCTATGTTTTGAACCATTCCTGTGACACTAGTTATAGATTCCGATGCTTCACTTCAGTTTTACTGTATCCCTCTGACCTTCTTATTGACGATGAAACATAGAAAAATGCATCGGAATTCAATACAAATGAAACAATTCCTACTTAAGTACAAGAAAATTGACTCTTCTTTCTGCCTATGTTTTGAACCATTTCTGTGACACTAGTTACAGATTCCGATGCTTCACTTCAGGTTTACTGTTTCCCTCTGTAACGTTCCCTGGCAAACTCACGTTATTAAAAAAAAAAAAAAAGAGCAAGAGTTAATTTGTACCATATACCCCGCTCTGGGCAAGTTGTATATATCGTAATTATTGAACAAAAATATTACTGAATGTGGTGTAAAGGACATTTGTTATTCTCCTTATATTTTTTGTTGTAATATTTCTCTGTATTTAGATTTAGGATAGGAATTTTTCTGTATTTATTATGTGATTGTAAAATGTGTCAGTATTTGCGATAGCAGTGATATGTTGCCAGAAGAGAATAATATCGTCAATTTGCAAAGAAATGTTAATAGTCAGCAATACTATTTAAGCACAATCCATTATGTATTCTTTGGTCTTCTCTGTTCAGAAGTCATTGCGGTAGGACACTGTGAAAGAGTTTCTACGAATGGGTAGACTTCTTTTGTCTCTGTCTGGACTTAGCCGCCATTAGACGATGCGTTACGAATTAATGTGAGTTGTATTGTTGTTTGATCTAAATATATTAGAGTTTATCAAAAGTGTGAATTATTTATGTAAATTAGCTTGCCCACGTGATCTATAAAATTTCTTTAAGAATTTTTCAGCATTTTTTAGCGGTGTTGCTGGGCTGTGCCGCGACCAACAATAGCAAACCTTTAAATCGGGAACAGATGTATAAAAATCAATGGTGAACTTAAGAAATTGTTCTTCTTTTTCAGTGATCCTGTGGCTGATAAAATTTGAATTAATTATACGTTTGTGCATTCGTAGGCGGATAGCAAATGTTAGTTTACATTGAAATTTAAACAGTTTGGTTCTTTCAAAATATCTTAAATGAGTAATGAAGTAGGTTTGATCAGTGATAAATGTCGGCTTGGCAATAATTAAAACATTTTCTGCTAATAGAGGTAATCTTGTGTTCTATGGCTAGTGCCGGGATAAAATTCAGTAAAAATATTTAACAAAAAACCCACTGCATCTGGAAAGTGTATGCCAAGGCCGAATGATTTAAAGGACTCAATTCTCAACCTAATATTCTTAACCAGTTCATATGAGTTCACGTAAATATTATTTTTTCTTTAAATATACGTAATTCTTAAGAAAGTAAAAATTTTTATTACCACACGAAAATAAGAGAGTGGTTCTACAACAAAGTTCGCACGAAAGAAAATTAACTTAAAAGCAAAAGATAAAATTTATTATTCTTCTTTAACGAAATTTCAAATCAATCCCATTCATTTCGACGATTTCGTTAAATTGGCGCCCAACGTGGGGCACGAATATGCAGTGGCCACTAAATACCCGTGAGATAACTAGGGAATTAATATAGTCGAACTTTGTTGCAGAATATTTAATAATTTTTCTATTTATTGTATGTATTGCATAACCAATATTGTGTGGTAATACCTGTGTATGATTTTTTGCATGAGAACACTATGTACCCAGAGGCAAGCTGAAGAAGAGAGCTCAATATTTCGAAAAATTAATTACCTACCACAATATCAGGGGGCAGCTGCACCCAAGATAGATCAAAAGGTAAAGCTACAGTGTAGTTGTCCTGTGGGTAGTATAGTAGCCTCAGTGCAGTGTTCTCGGATCATTAGTGGTGTGCTTGTTGTTAATACTTTGTTTTAAAATAACAGGACATTTAGGTAGTTAGTCATTGTAGTATATAGTAAGTGTGTATTAGTTAATGTCCATTTCTTGTGTGATTATGTCAGCGAAACCTGAGTGTTAGGATATTTAGTTCAGATTTTATCTCTTTTCTTTACTATGGTTAGATTGCGTAGTCAGAAAGATATCAACATGGATAATGAGCAACAGTCAGTTGGAAAGTGGGACACAAAGTAATGTTAGTGACGTAGTTCAGGAAGTACAATGTGAAAATCTGGGGGCGGAAGGGCACGAAATGTTGCCATTGCCACCCAGTGATTCAGTTGATAGCGGAAATACTGTGCCATCCGCAAGCACTGGACACGGACCAGAGAGTGGTGTGATGTCAGAAGTGCAATCATTAAGAGTTATGTTCGAGCGCATGCTCAATTTCCAAGCTGAATTTGTACATATGCAAGCAGAGCGTGACCAGAGATTGGTAGCTGAATTTGCATGCAAACAAGCAGAACGCGATAAAGAACGTGATGCTAAACAAGCAGAGCGTGATAAAGAACGTGATGCTAAACAAGCAGAGCGTGACCGACGCCTGCATGAGAGGGACTTGCATTTGATGCAAACTTTAGAAGTTATGCAAAGTGAGCTTGTTAGTTTGAAACAAAAATATGAAACCATACCCAAAACAGTGCATGAATTAAGCGAAAGAGTAGACAGTATTCAAGTGGCTAACGCCAATATCGTAGAGGAAATTAGTGTCCTGACTAACAGAGTCGAGCAATTGGAAATTGACACAACTCAAGTAATTGAGGACAAAGTGATCGAACAAGTGCACAAAGTAGAAAATGAAGTCATAAAAGAAATAGATCAGAAAGTGCACGCCGCAATTGAGGCCAGAGATGTGGGCTCAAGTGCGGATGTGCAGGATCTAAAAAAGATAGTGCACAAAGACATTCCGCTGTGGCAGCGGAGTGTGGACCGTCGTCTTGCCGAGATGGAGCTTAGCTTGCGGCATGACGAGGCGCAGGCGTATGTCACGCCAGCCAGGTCCAACAATGATAGGCATATAAATACTGCAGTAAAAAATTGCGACTGCGAGACAGAACAGGCAACCAATGTAAGCGAAACAAATAAATGTCATTCCAAAGTAGTGATTGAAGAAAGCTTGATTAGGAACCGACAGTTTCAGATCTTTACAACGGAGAAGAAATCTGTTCACCCAGTAGTGTTTATCAAGGGATTTAGAAACATTTTGCCTAGCGTTTGGAGTCATACCCAGAAAATACAGTTCGTTATGTCCTACATACAAGGAGATGCTGCATTATGGGCAACCGAAGCAGCTGATAGTTGTGATACATATGAGCAATTTGAAAAAGCATTCTTGTCCAAATATTGGTCAACATGTATCCAGGAGAGATTACGGAAGGAGGTATATAATCCAGAGCCGTATTCTCCACGACTAGGCAATTTGCGAAAATATTTCGAGAAGTACATTAATAAGACCCGTTACTGGGACGAACAGATTTCATCCCGGGATTTGATCAGGCTTTTGAAATCGCACTTGCCGATACATGTAAAGGAAAAACTTATACACGTGCCTGAAAATGATATGGAACATTTCTTGTCTGTTCTGGACTCAATTGACCTGATTCAGGAGGACGTTAAGGCAGCCTCTGAACAGGCTAGAAGTAACGGAAATGGTTATAGAAATGGTAGAAATAACACGCCTCCACCAAGTAATGGAAACGGCGGAGGTAATAATAGGAGACAAGATTATGCACTAAACCGAAATAGAGGTAGAGACCGGAACGGCAATAGTCCGCCGGTGAATAATGACCGGAAAAGGAGGTTCGATGACCGGTATGAGACAGGCCCACCAAGCAATAATAGATGGAAAAATGCCAGGGGGCAGAGCAATACTAATACTTATAATGATGCAAACCGATCTTGGCCGCAGAACCAGAGGCCCAGTCCGGACCGGCAAAACAGTGATAGGTATGACGATAACCGACAGCCACCACAAAATGCGCCAATTGCTCAACCGTGGCGGCCGACGCAACACAACGTGCACATAGTGGAGGTCAGTGACACAGAGCAGCCACACCCATCCACTAGCAATAATTCAACAAACTAGATGCAGCCGAGATACGCTCTCCATCGTCGGCTGAGGTTTGGAGTGAGAGCAGCCCGACACAGAACAAAACACCGAACAAAATCTGTATCCTTAGGTATAATGACGGGGTACAGATGGGAGTTGAATTAATAACTGGACCATCCACGTGCATACAGGAGCACAAAGACAAAGTACAAGCGATAATAGGGGTCAAAATTAACAATATTGATGTGTAAGCGGTCGTAGATACAGGTGCTACTGTCAGTGTTATGAGTATGGACTTATTCAAAGTACTGGGGAAGGAAAGGCGTAGGCTGACTTTTCCCGTGAATAATTGTAAAGTCACTGGAGCCATAAGTGCACAGCGACAAATAATTAAACTCCAAGTGCGGGTAGAGATGTATTTAGGGGATGAAGCCATAGCGTGCTCATTCCTGGTAGTAAAGGGTTTAAAGGTAGCCTGCATTTTGGGGGTAGATTTTTTAAGAGAAAGGGACGCAATAATCGACCTTTCTCGGGGAAAATTAAGTTTGATGAATGCTGGTAGGAGAATAGAATTGTCCACGCACAGATCTGAAGAGGTACCTGTACCTAATTGTAATGATATTAACATAAAGTGTAGATACTACATTTAGACAATCATTGTCTAGGACAGAATCTCTATTATCCTGACATACAAGGTGATCAATTAAAAGCAAATGTGGACGCACTTGTGAACAAAGTATCACAGTCCGAAAATTTGATCTCTATGCAACAGCAGGATTTGGTGCAGTTATTATCTAATTATGCAGATGTATTTTCTGAACGACCAGGAATTGTTAAGGGATATCAGTACAAGATCGAGGTAAAGCCTCACAAAACTTACTGTCGAGCCTCATACTCCATTCCTTGGCCCAAGAAGGAAAAAGTTTTTTTACGAACATTTGGAGAGTTAAATAAATTGTTCAGGTTATACATTGTGCATCCTTACCAGGTGCGCTCAGAAAAGGAAAGAAAAATATAATCGACATGTGACGAATAACCAAAAAATTTAGTGTTGGGGACTTGGTACTCTTACGCAATCATCCTAAGTCCTCGGCATCCTTGAAACAGAATAGCAAGTGGCAATTGGTGTACAATGGACCTTTTAGAGTAGTAAGTGTGCCACATGAGTGTAGCTATCTCTTAGCAGATCCCCACTCAGGGAGAGTACGGGGACTGTATCCGCGTAAGGATGTAAAAGCATTCCTACAGTAAAAGACTAATAGTCCTATATGGACACCATTCTTTTGTAAATAATGAACATTAATGATGTGTGATCTTTAAAGATAATGTACTAGTGTAGAAGTGTTTAGTTATAAGAATATGATTGACTTTCTCATGTGTATGGATATTTGTGTTATGTACTCTTTTAATTTGTGTTATCTAGAACATTCTCTAAATGTTTGCACAGATAATCTGATTAGTGCAATTATTTGTAGTGTTAAGCTGTGACAGAGTTCAATCAAAAAGAACATTTTAGTAATGATTAGTTAGCGTACTATGTGCCCAAATTTGAAATATTTCTTGGCACAATCTTTTCTATTATGTGTATGTATGTATATATGTGTAGTTGTCAGATTGACAGATTCGAACCCAGAATAATATCAATAATATGAGGCCCTGAGAACTTTATTATCTCACCAATGTTATTAGAGAAAATAATGCACCCAGTAGTGACCCGAGGGCACCACGGGAGGCAAACTTGTTGCAAATTTATGTAATGCAAAGTTACGCACAAAGAAGCTTCAATTGAAGCATGTGCAGATTGAAACAGTAAAAAAGAGCTAGCCAGATACAGTCCAAGTCAATTTTTGCCTACAGAGACTACACTGTAGTTATGTAGGACGTTGATAGTAAAGTGTGACATGAGTTCAAAGGAGTTATTGAACAATATGCCTGAATCTGGCTGGAATGCACAAATAGAATCTACTCGAACACGAATATAGATGACTTTTGGGCAAACTAATACCAAATTTTAATATTTTGTTACCATGTACGCAAATATCACACCTTGCTAAAGAGTTACGAATGTGCTATTACAAAAAAAAAAAAAAAAATTGCACAGCGGACATTGTAAATAAAAATAAAGGAACCTAAACAAAAGTGCAGTATTGTGCGGCAGAGACAGACAGTGACTGTTAAACCTGCAGCAATACATCACGGAGTAGTTGAGTATAAGTAATAAAAAACTGTATCTTCGCCGTGTGTGCAAGTGCACAAGGAACTAGCACGACACGAACAGTGAACCGGTAACGGACAGTGGATCAAGCTAGTGTCAAACTTTAACTCTTTGTGTGTCAAGGGACGCTAGGAAAGCGCATTGACTACAGAGATACATTTTGTCCAAAGGTGAAAACTTGCGTGTGACTAATGACAAGTCATGACATGGTGAAAAATATTGTATGCCCATAAAACGTGTTACTGTGACAACGAAACATTGTGCAAACCAGACTAGTGAAGGCCTACTGAGTAATAACTGCCACTAACTGTGTGCGTTCTTTCCCACAGCAGGAAAAATGCCTATAAGGATAGTACACTGTTTCTGAACTTGTTGCATGTTTCCTGGAGCACTGCAAGAAGACGTCGCACGGGCGAGCGGATATCCAACGCGCATCCGGCTACATCAGCTATGCAGCGGCCGCAGCAGCCCGTAGCTGACCAGACAGACAGCCACGCCCTTCCGCGCCGTAGCTGTCAACGCCGGGGGCGGTGACCTACACGGAGTCAGCGCGCCGCGCCGAGCGCCGCTCAACAATCACTCCGCACCGCTCACCAAATACAGCATTATTGATTTTTTTTATGTTCACATAAACTGAATAACATGTCAATGACTTCATTTCGATAAACATTGAACATTTACTACGTAGGACAAGTGACCTTGTAGTGTATCACAAGAATAATAGTATCACACACAAAAAACTTCAGTCGAACTGTATGTGACTGTGATATTGTGTAATTGTGTAACCATTTGTGATGAACTGCATTTAATTCAAACGAGTAACTGCAAAAAAAAAAAAAAAACAATATTGACCATGAACCAACTGGGATGGCTGGGCTCCGGCACAGATTTGCCCAGGTTTTCTGTTTGCCTACGCCCAAATGGGGGAGCCATGAACTTATATAACCCTGGGACTAAATAAAAGAGCCATTCCGTAAAATATACAAGTGTAAAGAACGTTACTGGCACCATTGTGTCAAAGTGTAAAAACTCTTTGCCAAATGCTGCCAGGGGGCAATGTAACGTTCCCTGGCAAACTCACGTTATTAAAAAAAAAAAAAAAAAAAAAAAAAAAAAACAAGAGTTTATTTGTACCATATACGCCACTCTGGGCAAGTTGTATATATCGTAATTATTGAACAAAAATATTACTGAATGTGGTGTAAAAGACATTTGTTATTCTCCTTATATTTTTTGTTGTAATATTTCTCTGTATTTAGGATAGGAATTTTTCTGTATTTCTTATGTGATTGTAAAATGTGTCAGTATTTGCGATAGCAGAGATATGTTGCCAGAAGAGAATAATATCGTCAATTTGCAAAGAAATGTTAATAGTCAGCAATATTATTTAAGCACAATGCATTATGTATTCTTTGGTCTTCTCTGTTCAGAAGTCATTGCGGTAGGACACTGTGAAAGAGTTTTTACGAATGGGTAGACTTCTTTTGTCTCTGTCTAGACTTAGCCGCCATTAGACGATGCGTTACGAATTAATGTGAGTTGTATTGTTGTTTGATCTAAATATATTAGAGTTTATCAAAAGTGTGAATTATTTACGTAAATTAGCTTGCCCACGTCATCTATAAAATTTCTTTAAGAATTTTTCAGCATTTTTTAGCGGTGTTGCTGGGCTGTGCCGCGACCAACAATAGCAAACCCGTAAATCGGGAACAGATGCATAAAAATCAATGGTGAATTAAGAAATTGTTCTTCTTTTTCAGTGATCCTGTGGCTGATAAAATTTGAATTAATTATACGTTTGTGCATTCGTAGGCGGATAGCTAATGTTAGTTAACATTGAAATTTAAACAGTTTGGTTCTTTCAAAATATCTTAAATGTGTAATGAAGTAGGTTTGATCAGTGATAACTGTCGGCTTGGCAATAATTAAAACATTTTCTGCTAATAGAGGTAATCTTGTGTTCTATGGCTAGTGCCGGGATAAAATTCAGTAAAAATGTTTAACAAAAAACCCACTGCATCTGGAAAGTGTATGCCAAGGCCGAATGATTTAAAGGACTCAATTCTCAACCTAATATTCTTAACCAGTTCATATGAGTTCACGTAAATATTATTTTTTCGTTAAATATACGTAATTCATAAGAAAGTAAAAATTTTTATTACCACACGAAAATCAGAGAGTGGTTCTACAACAAAGTTCGCACGAAAGAAAATTAACTTAAAAGCAAAAGATAAAATTTATTATTCTTCTTTAACGAAATTTCAAATCAATCCCATTCATTTCGACGATTTCGTTAAACCTCCGACCTTCTGATTGACGATGAAGCACAGAAATTGCATCGGAATGAAATAGAATAGGCACAATGCCGATGTAAGTACAAGAAAACTGACTCTTCTTACTGTCTATACTTTTAACCATTCCAGGGACACTAGTTATAGATTCCGATGCTTCACTTCAGGTTTACTGTATCCCTCTGACCTTCTTATTGACGATGAAACACAGAAATTGCATCGGAATTAAATACAAAAGTCACAATGCCGATTTAAGTACAAGAAAACTGACTCTTCTTAGTGTCTATGTTTTGAACCACTCCTGTGACCTTATTTACAGACTCTGATGCTTCACTTCAGGTTTACTGTATCCCTCTGACCTTCTTGTTGACGATGAAACACAGAAATTGCAACGGAATTAAATACAAAGGGCACAATGCTGACATAAGTACAAGAAAACTGACTCTTCTTACTGTCTATGTTTTAACCATTCCTGTGACACTACGTATAGATTCCGATGCTTCACATCAGGTTTACTGTATCCCTCTGACCTTCTTATTGACGATGAAAAACAGAAATTGCATCGGAATTAAATACAAAAGGCACAATGCCGACTTAAGTACAAGTAAACTGACTCTTCTTACTGTCTATGTTTTTAACCATTCCTGTGACACTAGTTATAGATTCCGATGCCTCACTTCAGGTTTAATGTATCCCGCTGACCTTCTTATTGACGATGAAACACAGAAATTGCATCGGAACTAAATACAAAAGGCACAATGCCGACTTAAGTACAAGAAGACTGACTCTTCTTACAGTCTATGTTTTGAACCATTCCGGTGACACTAGTTATAGATTCCGATGCTTCACTTCATATTTACTGTATCCCTCTGACCTTCTTATTGACGATGAAACACAGAAATTTCATCGGAATGAAACACAAAAGGCACAATGCCGATTTAAGTACAAGAAAACTGACTCTTCTAACTGTCTATGTTTTGAACCATTCCTGTGACATTAGTTACAGATTCCGATGCTTCACTTCAGGTTCACTGTATCCCTCTAACCTCCTTATTGACGATGAAACACAGAAATTGCATCGGAATTAAATAGAAAAGGCACAATGCCGACTCAAGTACAAGAAGGCTGGCTCAGCTTACTGTCTATGTTTTGAACCAATCCTGTGACACTAGTTATACATTCAGTTGCTTCACTTCAGATTTACCGTATCCCTCTGACCTTTTTATTGATGATGAAACACAGAAATTGCATCAGAATTAAATAGAAAAGGCACAATGCCGACTTAAGTACAAGAGAACTGACATTTCTTACCGTCTATGTTTTGAACCATTCCTGTGACACTAGTTATAGATTCCGATGCTTCACTGCAGGTTTACTGTATCCTTCCGACCTTCTTATTGACGATGAAACACAGAAATTGCATCGGAATTAAATACAAATGGCACAATGCCGACTTAAGTACAAGAAAACTGACTCTTCTTACAGTCTATGTTTTTAACCATTCCAGGGACACTAGATATAGATTCCGATGCTTCACTTCAGGTTTACTCTATCCCTCTGACCTTCTTATTGACGATGAAACACAGATATTGCATGGGAATTAAATACAACAGGCACAATGCCGATTTCAGTACAAGAAAACTGACTCTTCTTACTGTCTATGTTTTGAACCATTCCTGTGACACTAGTTATAGATTCCGATGCTTCTCTTCAGGTTTACTGTATCTCTCTGACCTTCTTATTGACGATGAAACACTGAAATTGCATCGGAATTAAATACAAAAGGCACAATGCCGACTTAAGAACAAGAAAACTGACTCTTCTTACTGTCTATGTTTTGAACCATTCCTGTGACACTAGTTATAGATTCCGATGCCTCACTTCAGGTCTACTGTTGAAACGTCCCCTTTTTTGAACAATTATACATGACTGTCCTTAAACTGACACACAATATTTTGTTAGCGCAACGCAATCTGACTTTCAATAATCCCTACAAAAGTAAGGGCCCTGACTAACAGTAAACTATACCGTTCACAAATCACTTACCTCACAAAAATCTTCGCTACTCAAGCTACTGCAATACAGCAAGCGCCACTACTGCATTTAAATAAAAGATTCAAACTACTGAAGGCACTAACTATTGATAGGGATAGTTAGCAAATGAAAGATATTAATAGATAACAAACAATGTATTTACCTTGATATCAACATATATAAACATAGCAGTTCATGTCAAATTTCAAAACTCCGCCATCTCTCTCCCCACTTCCACCACTGTTGGCGGCTCACCTCCAACTGTGCAACGCTACGTGCTGTTCACAGCCAGCTGCCAAACACTACAATGGCGAGTATTACAACAATGCAAAGCAGCCACAGACTATACACAGCACAGCCAGTGATTTTCATATTGAGCGCTACGTAACGTTGCCAATAAGAAAACATAAACAGCCTACTTACATAGAGAAAACATAAACAGCCTACATACATAGCCCCCATGCCCCCCACAAAAAATTTTACAAAATATTTTTGGGCAGTGGTCAATAATGATTTGATAAAATTTTTCATAATTACAATAACAAAGATATCAAATGCACACACTTATTGATACAATGTTGGTCAAAAGCTAAAATTTACTCACAGTCCATAAAGACAGTCCTGATCATTCATCACAGTAAAACTGCCGTTTCTTCTATCAAAGTCTGAGCAGTAAAAGACAATGCACACGGAAGTAGTCGATTTCCATGCAGTCTTGAAGAAGTACTGTTGTCCTTCCAACTGAAAGACAGCGCTGACTCTCGACATGCACACAGGTAATGCGCTACAACAGTGCAAACCTACAGCAGAGTCATTCGACGTTTTGAAGAATATTGGTAGGTAGGTCATCACAGAGCAGACCCACTGCAGTCCTGGTAGAGATTACGGTATTGGTGGGCCACCAGAGGTGCAGACCCACTGCAGTCCTTGTAGAAATAATGGTATTGGTGAGTCATCAAAGGTGCAGACCTACTGTAGTCCTTGTAGAGACGGCCAGCAGCCATCTGTTGTGACTGTGCAGGTGCACAATCACCATTGAAGAGTCTTGCGGATAATATAGCAAGTCCATAAACCACCACTTGTGCACTCACAAAGTTTTCGGAACTGTCCTTAGAACCAACAATGCTGTTATCCAGTCCCTTGCTGAATTAGTAACACACGTGCAAACACTAACAGTCCCTACTTCTCACATATTGTCCATATACTATGACCAACAGAACCGTGTGCAGTGAAATGTAACTTACAAGTTTATAATAAGATGAACTGTTGTCAATTACAATTTTATAACATAAGAATAAAATAACAAAGGCACAAAATAATCATTAAAGAACAAAACAATACAGATAACATTTGTAGTACTGGCTTTACAACAGAATAGAAATAAACATGTACATCAATGTTACAGGAATTATGAGATAAGTAGATACATAATAGATCAGAATAAATTTTGAAACATCAACTTCACACATGAGCATTAAAACAATACAGAACAAATAATGTCTAAGCATATTTACAAGGTACATAACATATTATTAATGCCAATTACATTTGAGGATAACAGTATTCCTCATCATAGTGAATGTAGCTTAATACTAGAAAAATTCTACAACATAAATCGTATTAGCTAAACACATAAAGACAGAAAAAACACAAATACACAAGGGTACACAAACACATAGTGGGATAACACCAATAGGAAAGGACAGGGTTCGTTTTCAGTGTAACATGTGGTACTGCAGTCCAACTCAAAACTTCATATATCTTTCCTCTTATTTCATCCTTTGTTTCTACGAAAAAAATTCTATCTAAGCATGCTGTCTGTATTTATATGTTCACACATTTCTTACCTCAACATTTATTTCCAAGAAAATTCTACTTAAACCTCTTTTCTGTACTTTTTTTCGTATAAGTTCTCAATGCATTTTTTCCAATTCATCGCAACTCATTCTCTTAGAGGCTACCCCTCTTAAGCTAACTTAAATCTACTGAGCTCAGATGCTAAACTAAGGGACGAGGCAATGCAGCAGCACAAAATAAGTAACACAAACAGCAATGACCAAAAAAATGGAAAATTGCAAATCAAGCTACAGTAAATCTAAATTACCAAGCAATGCAACATTACAACTAATATGAGCCAATGTGCAGCAACAAGAAAAATAAATGAGTAGTAAAACTGGCTTAGCAGAGTAACACAAAGTCAAATTCAGTAACACTATGCCTGGCAAGCAGCAGTAACTTATACGTAAACATGACATAGCTCAAGCAGAAAAAATAGTACACTAAAGGTAACAATGCAGATAAGGGAAATGTATAATCACATCTTAATGTCTATGTAATTAAAGTGGTGTACCACAAATTATTCTACAAAAGAAATTAACAAGTACTTGAAAATTATAGATGCAGTTACTGTTATTAGTCCCTTCTTATTGTTCTCTCCATTCCAAGAGCTCCTTTTTCCAGGAATGTGGATCAGAAAATACTTATTTAATAAATCTGTTGACAGAAAGTGTTCACATTAGCAGATGCATTTAAGTTTATTTTATAAAACCAATGCTGCAACTCAGCTGGAAACCAGATATTAAACAAAATGAGCAATTTCTTAACTACAAGGACAATAGATTTAAAATGTTTCAAATCATTTCATTAGGCATTTTAGTGAATATCATAAATTACGAGCGGCACAGTATGCTTTCAACAAGGAAATGTCAATAGCGAGTACAATTGCCCCCCTTTTTTCTTTCTTCCTGTGCCGCTGAAAGGCTAATGGCTTTTTTTCGGGCGGCTGTCGCCCAGGTGGGTGCCCGCGACGCATTACGTGCAAGTGGTCACTTAACTTTCTTACGGAAATATTTACGACAGCAGTTTCCGCTACAGTGACAGTCTCACATAAAAATATTTTACAGGTCAAGAATTAGCGTTGCAAATCTGTAGAAAGAAAATCCTATAAATATAAGTGTCCAAATAAAATATTCGTCAGCATTGTGATACCGTCACGCATTTATGCACATTTCATAACTCTTAAAGCACGATTCTTGGTTTCCAACATACTTCTTATTCCTCATATACAGTAGCATCATCTTATTGATCATAAACATATCTCAACAGCATGGTACACATCGTCGTAGTAATAATAACATCATAACACCTCAGTCAAATCTCAAAAACGTCGTAGCTTTCTGCAATATTTTCAAAAACTAAAAAGAACTCTCTGCTCATTTAAATGGTGTCACCTACCTCAAATGTACTTTAAAAATCATGATCTCATACCAAATACATCATTCGAAGCTCTCACTGTTCATGACAAATTTCAAAACTCCACCATCCCTCTCCCCACATCCACCACTGCTGGCAGCTCACCTCCAACTGCGCAACGCTACGCGCTGTTCACAGCCAGCTGCTTAACACTAGAATGGCGAGTATTACAACAATGCAAAGCAGCCACAGACTGCACACAGCACGGCCAGTGATTTTCATATTTAGTGCTACGCAACATTGCCAATAAGAATACATAAACAGCTTACTTACATAGAGAAAACATAAACAGCCAACTTACACTGTATCCCTCTGACCTTATTGACGATGAAACACAGAAATTGCAACGGAATTAAGTACAAAAATTTAAATGTCGGCTTAAGTACAAGAAAACTGACTCTTCTTACTGTCTATGTTTGGAACCATTCCTGTGACACTAGTTATAGTTTCCGATGCTTCACGTCAGGTTTACTGTATCCCTATGAAATTCTTATTGACGATAAAACAAAGAAATTGCATCGGAATTAAATGCAAAAGGCACAATGCCGACTTAAGAACAAGAAAACTGACTCTTCTTACTGTCTATGTTTTGAACCACTCCTGTGACACTAGTTATAGATTCCGATGCTTCACTTCAGGTTTACTGTATCCCGCTGACCTTCTTATTGACGATGAAACACAGAAATTGCATCGGAATCAAATGGAAAATGCACAATGCCGACTTAAGTACAAGAAAACTGACTCTTCTTACTGTCTATGTTGTGAACCATTCCTGTGACACTAGTTATAGATTACGATGCTTCACTTCAGGTTTAATGTATCCTTCTGACCTTCTTATTCACGATGAAACACAGAAATTGCATCGGAAATTAATACAAAAGGCACTTTGACGACTCAAGTATAGGATAACTGGCTCTTCTTACTGCCTATGTTTTTTAACCTTTCCTGTGAGACCAGTTTTAGATTCCGATGCTTGACTTCAGGTTTACTGTATCCCTTGGACCTTCTTATTGACGATGAAACACAGAAATTGCATCGGAAATAAATACATAAGGCACAATGCCGACTTAAGTACAAGAAAACTGACTCTTCTTACTGTCTATGTTTTGAACCATTCCTGTGACACTAGTTATAGATTCCGATGCTTCACTTCAGGTTTACTGTATCCCTCCGACCTTCTTATTGACGATGAAACACAGAAATTGCATCGCAATTAAATAGAAAAGGCACAATGCCGACATAAGTACAAGAAAACTGACTCTTCTTACTGTCTATGTTTTAACCATTCCTGTGACACTAGTTATAGATTCCGATGCTTCACTTCAGGTTTACTGTATCCCTCTGACCTACTTATTGACGATGAAACACAGAAATTGATTCGGAATTATATACAAAAGGCACAATGCCGATTTAAGTACAAGAAAACTGACTCTTCTTACTGTCTATGTTTTGAACCATTCCTGTGATACTAGTTATAGATTCCGATGCTTCACTTCACGATTACTGTATCCCTCTGACCTTATTGACGATGAAACACAGAAATTGCATCGGAATTAAATAGAAAAGGCACTATGCCGACTTAAGTAGAAGAAAACTGACTCTTCTTACTGTCTATGTTTGAACCATTCCTATGACACTAGTTATAGATTCCGATGCTTCGCTTCAGGTTTACTGCATCCCTCTGACCGTCTTATTGACGATGAAACACAGAAAGTGCATCGGAATTAAATACATAATGCACAATGCCGACTCAAGTACAAGAAGACTAGCTCTTCTCACTGTCTATGTTTTGAACCTTTCCTGTGAGACCGGTTTTAGATACCGATGCTTTCCTTCAGGTATACTGTATCCCTTGGGCCTTCTTATTCACGACGAAACACAGAGATTGCATCGGAATTAAATAGAAAGGGCACAATGCCGTCTTACGTACAAGAAAATTGACTCTTCTTACTGTCTATGTTTTAACCATTCCTGTGGCACTAGCTATAGATTCCGATGCTTCACTTCAGATTTACTGTATCCCTCTGACCTTCTTATGGACGATGAAACACAGAAATTGCATCGGAATTAAATACAAAAGGCACAATGCCGACTTAAGTACAAGTAAACAGACTCTTCTTACTGTCTATGTTTTGAACCATTCCTGTGATACTAGTTATAGATTCCGATGCTTCACTTCACGATTACTGTATCCCTCTGACCATATTGACGATGAAACACAGAAATTGCATCGGAATTAAATACAAAAGGCACAATGCCGACTTATGTACAAGAAGACTGACTCTTCTTACTGTCTATGCTTTGAACCTTTCCTGCGACTCTAGTTATAGATTCCGATGCTTCACTTCAGGTTTACTGTATCCCTCTGACCTACTTGTTGACGATGAAACACAGAAATTGCATTGGAATTAAATACAAAAGGCACAATGCCGACTTAAGTACAAGAAAAACGACTCTTCTTACTGTCTATGTTTTGAACCATTCCTGTGACACTAGTTATGGATTCCGATGCTTCACTTCAAATTTAGTGTATCCCTCTGACCTTCTTATTGACGATGAAACACAGAGATTTCATCGGAATTAAATACAAAAGGCACAATGCCGACTTAAGTACAAGACAACTGACCTTTCTTACTGTCTATGTTTTGAACCATTCCTGTGACACTAGTCACAGATTCCGAAGCTTCACTTCAGGTTTACTGTATACCTCTGACCTTCTTATTGACGATCAAACACAGATATTGCATCGGAATTAAATACAAAAGGCACAATGCCGACTTAAGTACAAGAAGACTGACTCTTCTTACTGTCTATGTTTTGAACCTTTCCTGTGACTCTAGTTATAGATTCCGATGCTTCACTTCATATTAACTGTATCCCTTTGGCCTTCTTATTGACGATGAAACACAGAAATTTCTTCGGAATTAAATACAAAAGGCACAATGCCGATTTAAGTACAAGAAAACTGACTCTTCTTACTGTCTATGTTTTGAACCATTCCTGTTACATTAGTTACAGATTCCGATGCTTCACTTCAGGTTCACTGTATCCCTCTAACCGCCTTATTGACGATGAAACACAGAAATTGCATCGGAATAAGGTAGAAAAGGCACAATGCCGACTCAAGTACAAGAAGGCTGGCTCATCTTACTGTCTATGTTTTGTATCATTCCTGTGACACTAGTTATAGATTCCGTTGCTTCACTTCAGATTTACCGTATCCCTCTGACCTTTTTATTGATGATGAAACACAGAAATTGCATCGGAATTAAATAGAAAAGGCACAATGCCGACTTAAGTACAAGAAAACTCACTCTTCCTACTGTCTAAGTTTTGAACCATTCCTGTGACACTAGTTATAGTTTCCGATGCTTCACTTCAGGTTTACTGTATCCCTCTGACCTTGTGATTGACGATGAAACACAGAAATTGCATCGGAATTAAATACAAAAGGCACAATGCCGACTTAAGAACAAGAAAACTGACTAACCTTACTGTCTATGTTTTGAACCACTCCTGTGACACTAGTTATAGATTCCGATGCTTCACTTCAGATTTACTGTATCCCTCTGACCTTCTTATGGGCGATGAAACACAGAAATTGCATCGGAATTAAATACAAAAGGCACTTTGACGACTCAAGTACAGGAAAACTGGCTCTTCTTACTGTCTATGTCTTTAACCTTTCCTGTGAGACCAGTTTTAGATTCCGATGCTTGACTTCAGATTTACTGTATCCCTTGGACCTTCTTATTGACGATGAAACACAGAAATTGCATCGGAAATAAATACAAAAGGCTCAATGCCGACTAAAGTACAAGAAAACTGACTCTTCTTACTGTCTATGTTTTGAACCATTCCTGTGACACTAGTTATAGATTCCGATGCTTCACTTCAGGTTTACTGTATCCCTCCGATCTTCTTATTGACGATGAAACACAGAAATTGCATCGGAATTAAATAGAAAAGGCACAATGCCGACTTAAGTACAAGAAAATTGACTCTTCTTACTGTCTATGTTTTAACCATTCCTGTGGCACTAGCTATAGATTCCGATGCTTCACTTCAGGTTTACTGTATCCCTTGGACCCTCTTATTGACGACGACACACAGAAATTGCATCGGAATTAAACACAAAGGGCACAATGCCGACTTAAGTACAAGAAAACTGACTCTTCTTACTGTCTATGTTATGAGGCATTCCTGTGACACTAGTTATAGATTCCGATGGTTCACTTCAGATTTACTGTATCCCTCTGACCTTCTTATGGGCGATGAAACACAGAAATTGCATCGGAATTAAATACAAAAGGCACAATGCCGACTTAAGTACAAGGAGACTGACTCTTCTTACTGTCTATATTTTGAACCTTTCCTGTGACTCTAGTTATAGATTCCGATGCTTCACTTCAGGTTTACTGTATCCCTCTGACCGTCTTATTGACGATGAAACACAGAAATTGCATCAGAATTAAATAGAAAAGGCACAATGCCGACTCAAGTACAAGGAGGCTCGCTCATCATACTGTCTATGTTTTGAACCATTCCTGTGACACTAGTTATAGATTCCGTTGCCTCACTTCAGATTTACCGTATCCCACTGACCTTTTTATTGATGATGAAACACGGAAATTGCATCGGAATTAAATAGAAATGGCACAATGCCGACTTAAGTACAAGAAAACTGACTCTTCTTACTGTCTAAGTTTTGAACCATTCCTGTGACACTAGTTATAGTTTCCGATGCTTCACTTCAGGTTTACTGTATCCCTCTGACCTTGTGATTGACGATGAAACACAGAAATTGCATCGGAATTAAATACAAAAGGCACAATGCCTACTTAAGAACAAGAAAACTGACTCGTCTTACTATCTATGTTTTGAACCACTCCTGTGACACTAGTTATAGATTCCGATGCTTCACTTCAGGTTTACTGTATCCCTCTGACCTTATTGACGATGAAACACAGAAATTGCATCGGAATTAAACAGAAAAGGCACAATGCCGACTTAAGTACAATAGAACTGACTCTTCTTACTGTCTATGTTTTGAACCATTCCTGTTACACTAGTTATAGATTCCGATGCTTCTCTTCAGGTTTACTGTATCTCTATGACCTTCTTATTGACGATGATACACAGAAATTGCATCGGAATTAAATACAAAAGCCACAATGCCGACTTAAGTACAAGTAAACTGACTCTTCTTACTGTCTATGTTTTGAACAATTCCTGTGATACTAGAAATAGATTCCGATGCTTCACTTCACGATTACTGTATCCCTCTGACCTTATTGACGATGAAACACAGAAATTGCATCGGAATTAAATAGAAAAGGCACAATGCCGACTTAAGTAGAGGAAAACTGACTCTTCTTACTGTCTATGTTTGAACCATTCCTATGACACTAGTTATAGATTCCGATGCTTCGCTTCAGGTTTACTGCATCCCTCTGACCGTCTTATTGACGATGAAACACAGAAAGTGCATCGGAATTAAATACATAAGGCACAATGCCGACTCAAGTACAAGAAGACTAGCTCTTCTTACTGTCTATGTTTTGAACCTTTCCTGTGAGACCGGTTTTAGATACCGATGCTTTCCTTCAGGTATACTGTATCCCTTGGGCCTTCTTATTCACGACGAAACACAGAGATTGCATCGGAATTAAATAGAAAGGGCACAATGCCGTCTTAAGTACAAGAAAATTGACTCTTCTTACTGTCTATGTTTTAACCATTCCTGTGGCACTAGTTATAGATTCCGATGCTTCACTTCCGGTTTACTGTATCCCTCTGACCTACTTATTGACGATGAAACACAGAAATTGCATTGGAATTAAATACAAAAGGCACAATGCCGACTTAAGTATAAGAAAAACGACTCTTCTTACTGTCTATGTTTTGAATCATTCCTGTGACACTAGTTATGGATTCCGATACTTCACTTCAAATTTAGTGTATCCCTCTGACCTTCTTATTGACGATGAAACACAGAGATTTCATCGGAATTAAATACAAAAGGCACAATGCCGACTTAAGTACAAGACAACTGACTCTTCTTACTGTCTATGTTTTGAACCATTCCTGTGACAGTAGTCATGGATTCCGATGCTTCACTTCAGGTTTACTGTATCCCTCTGACCTTCTTATTGACGATCAAACACAGAAATAGCATCGGAATTCAATACAAAAGGCACAATGCCAACTCAAGTATAGGATAACTGACTCTTCTTACTGTCTATGTTTTGAACCATTCCGGTAACAATAGTTATAGATTCCGATGCTTCACTTCATATTAACTGTATCCCTTTGACCTTCTTATTGACGATGAAACACAGAAATTTCTTCGGAATTAAATACAAAAGGCACAATGCCGATTTAAGTACAAGAAAACTGACTCTTCTTACTGTCTATGTTTTGAACCATTCGTGTTACATTAGTTACAGATTCTGATGCTTCACTTCAGGTTCACTGTATCCCTCTAACCTCCTTATTGACGATGAAACACAGAAATTGCATCGGAATTAAGTAGAAAAGGCACAATGCCGACTCAAGTACAAGAAGGCTGGCTCATCTTACTGTCTATGTTTTGTATCATTCCTGTGACACTAGTTATAGATTCCGTTGCTTCACTTCAGATTTACCGTATCCCTCTGACCTTTTTATTGGTGATGAAACACAGAAATTGCATCGGAATTAAATAGAAAAGGCACAATGCCGACTTAAGTACAAGAAAACTGACTCTTCCTACTGTCTAAGTTTTGAACCATTCCTGTGACACTAGTTATAGTTTCCGATGCTTCACTTCAGGTTTACTGTATCCCTCTGACCTTGTGATTGACGATGAAACACAGAAATTGCATCGGAATTAAATACAAAAGGCACAATGCCGACTTAAGAACAAGAAAACTGACTATTTATACTGTCTACGTTTTGAACCACTCCTGTGACACTAGTTATAGATTCCGATGCTTCACTTCAGATTTACTGTATCCCTCTGACCGTCTTATTGACGATGAAACACAGAAATTGCATCGGAATTAAATACAAAAGGCACAATGCCGACTTAAGTACAAGAAAAACGACACTTCTTACTGTCTATGATTTGAACCATTCCTGTGACACTAGTTATGGATTCCGATGCTTCACTTCAAGTTTAGTGTATCCCTCTGACCTTCTTATTGACGATGAAACACAGAAATTTCATCGGAATTAAATACAAAAGGCACAATGCCGACTTAAGTACAAGAAAACTGACCCTTCTTACTGTCTATGTTTTGAACCATTCCTGTGACACTAGTTATAGATTCCGATGCTTCACTTCAGGTTTACTGTATCCCTCTGACGTTCTTATTGACGATCAAACACAGAAATTGCATCGGAATTCAATACAAAAGGCACAATGCCGACTCAAGTAAAGGAAAACAGACTCTTCTTACTGTCTATGTTTTGAACCATTCCAGTGACACTAGTTATAGATTCCGATGCTTCACTTCATTTTTACTGTATCCCTCTGACCTTCTTATTGACGATGAAACACAGAAATTTCATCGGAATTAAATACAAAAGGCACAATGCCGATTTAAGTACAAGAAAACTGACTCTTCTTACTGTCTATGTTTGAACCATTCCTGTGACATTAGTTACAGATTCCGATGCTTCACTTCAGGTTCACTGTATCCCTCTAACCTCCTTATTGACGATGAAACACAGAAATTGCATCAGAATTAAATAGAAAAGGCACAATGCCGACTCAAGTACAAGAAGGGTGGCTCATCATACTGTCTATGTTTTGAACCATTCCTGTGACACTAGTTATAGATTCCGTTGCTTCACTTCAGATTTACCGTATCCCACTGACCTTTTTATTGATGATGAAACACGGAAATTGCATCGGAATTAAACAGAAATGGCACAATGCCGACTTAAGTACAAGAAAACTGACTCTTCTTACTGTCTCAGTTTTGAACCATTCCTGTGACACTAGTTATAGCTTCCGATGCATCACTTCAGGTTTACTGTATCCCTCTGACCTTGGGATTGACGATGAAACACAGAAATTGCATCGGAATTAAATACAAAAGGCACAATGCCGACGTAAGAACAAGAAAACTGACTCTTCTTACCATCTATGTTTTGAACCACTCCTGTGACACTAGTTATAGATTCCGATGCTTCACTTCAGGTTTACTGTATCCCTCTGACCTTATTGACGATGAAACACAGAAATTGCATCGGAATTAAACAGAAAAGGCACAATGCCGACTTAAGTACAAGAGAACTGACTCTTCTTACTGTCTATGTTTTGAACCATTCCTGTTACACTAGTTATAGATTCCGATGCTTCTCTTCAGGTTTACTGTATCCCTATGACCTTCTTATTGACGATGATACACAGAAATTGCATCGGAATTAAATACAAAAGCCACAATGCCGACTTAAGTACAAGTAAACTGACTCTTCTTACTGTCTATGTTTTAAACCATTCCTGTGATACTAGTTATAGATTCCGATGCTTCACTTCACGATTACTGTATCCCTCTGACCTTATTGACGATGAAACACAGAAATTGCATCGGAATTAAATAGAAAAGGCACAGTGCCAACTTAAGTAGAAGAAAACTGACTCTTCTTACTGTCTATGTTTGAACCATTCCTGTGACACTAGTTATAGATTCCGATGCTTCACTTCAGGTTTACTGTATCCCTCCGACCTTCTTATTGACGATGAAACACAGAAATTGCATCGGAATTAAATAGAAAAGGCACAATGCCGACTTAAGTACAAGAAAATTGACTCTTCTTACAGTCTATTCCTGTGGCACTAGCTATAGATTCCGATGCTTCACTTCAGGTTTACTGTATTCCTTGGACCTTGTTATTGACGACGAAACACAGAAATTGCTTCGGAATTAAATACAAAGGGCACAATGCCGACTTAAGTACAAGAAAACTGACTCTTCTTACTGTCTATGTTTTGAGGCATTCCTGTGACACTAGTTATAGATTCCGATGGTTCACTTCAGATTTACTGTATCCCTCTGACCTTCTTATGGACGATGAAACACAGAAATTGCATCGGAATTAAATACAAAAGGCGCAATGCCGACTTAAGTACAAGTAAACTGACTCTTCTTACTGTCTATGTCTTGAACCATTCCTGTGATACTAGTTATAGATTCCGATGCTTCACTTCACGATTACTGTATCCCTCTGACCTTATTGACGATGAAACACAGAAATTGCATCGGAATTAAATGCAAAAGGCACAATGCCGACTTAAGTTCAAGGAGACTGACTCTTCTTACTTTCTATATTTTGAACCTTTCCTGTGACTCTAGTTATAGATTCCGATGCTTCACTTCAGGTTTACTGTATCCCTCTGACCGTCTTATTGACGATGAAACACAGAAAGTGCATCGGAATTAAATACATAAGGCACAATGCCGACTCAAGTACAAGAAGACTAGCTCTTCTTACTGTTTATGTTTGAACCTTTCCTGTGAGACCGGTTTTAGATACCGATGCTTTACTTCAGGTATACTGTATCCCTTGGACCTTCTTATTGACGACGAAACACAGAAATTGCATCGGAATTAAATAGAAAAGGCACAATGCAGGGTTAAGTACAAGAAAACTGACTCTCCTTACTGTCTATGATTTGAACCATTCCTGTGACACTAGTTATGGATTCCGATGCATCACTTCAGGTTTACTGTATCCCTCTGACCTTCTTATTGACGACGAAACACAGAAATTGCATCGGAATTAAATACAAAAGGCACAATGCCGAATCTAGTATAGGAAAACTGACTCTTCTTACTGTCTATGCTTTGAACCATTCCTGTGACACTAGTTATAGATTACGATGCTTCACTTCAGGTTTTCTGTATCCTTCTGACCTGCTTATTGACGATGAAACACAGAAATTGCATCGGAAATAAATACAAAAGGCACTTTGACGACTCAAGTACAGGAAAACTGGCTCTTCTTACTGTCTATGTTTTTAACCTTTCCTGTGAGACCAGTTTTGGATTCCGATGCTTGACTTCAGATTTACTGTATCCCTTGGACTCTAGTTATAGATTCCGATGCTTCACTTCAGGTTTACTGTATCCCTCTGACCTACTTATTGACGATGGAACACAGAAATTGCATTGGAATTAAATACAAAAGGCACAATGCCGACTTAAGTACAAGAAAAACGACACTTCTCACTGTCTATGTTTTGAACCATTCCTGTGACACTAGTTATGGATTCCGATGCTTCACTTCAAGATTAGTGTATCCCTCTGACCTTCTTATTGACGATGAAACACAGAAATTTCATCGGAATTAAATACAAAAGGCACAATGCCGACTTAAGTACAAGAAAACTGACCCTTCTTACTGTCTATGTTTTGAACCATTCCTGTGACACTAGTTATAGATTCCGATGCTTCACTTCAGGTTTACTGTATCCCTCTGACCTACTTATTGACGATCAAACACAGAAATTGCATCGGAATTCAATACAAAAGGCACAATGCCGACACAAGTAAAGGAAAACTGACTCTTCTTACTGTCTATGTTTTGAACCATTCCGGTGACACTAGTTATAGATTCCGATGCTTCACTTAATTTTTACTGTATCCCTCTGACCTTCTTATTGACGATGAAACACAGAAATTTCATCGGAATTAAATACAAAAGGCACAATGCCGATTTAAGTACAAGAAAACTGACTCTTCTTACTGTCAATGTTTGAACCATTCCTGTGACATTAGTTACAGATTCCGATGCTTCACTTCAGGTTCACTGTATCCCTCTAACCTCCTTATTGACGATGAAACACAGAAATTGCATCGGAATTAAATAGAAGAGGCACAATGACGACTCAAGTACAAGAAGGCTGGCTCATCATACTGTCTATGTTTTGAACCATTCCTGTGACAATAGTTATAGATTCCGTTGCTTCACTTCAGATTTACCGTATCCCACTGACCTTTTTATTGATGATGAAACACGGAAATTGCATCGGAATTAAATAGAAATGGCACAATGCCGACTTAAGTACAAGAAAACTGACTCTTCTTACTGTCTATGTTTTGAACCATTCCGGTGACACTAGTTATAGTTTCCGATGCTTCATTTCAGGTTTACTGTATCCCTCTGACCTTGTGATTGACGATGAAACACAGAAATTGCATCGGAATTAAATACAAAAGGCACAATGCCGACTTAAGAAAAAGAAAACTGACTCTTCTTACTGTCTATGTTTGAACCATTCCTGTGACACTAGTTATAGATTCCGATGCTTCACTTCAGGTTTACTGTATCCCTCTGACCTTATTGACGATGAAACACAGAAATTGCATCGGAATTAAACAGAAAAGGCACAATGCCGACTTAAGTACAAGAGAACTGACTCTTCTTACTGTCTTTGTTTTGAACCATTCCTGTTACACTAGTTATAGATTCCGATGCTTCTCTTCAGGTTTACTGTATCCCTATGACCTTCTTATTGACGATGATACACAGAAATTGCATCGGAATTAAATACAAAAGCCACAATGCCGACTTAAGTACAAGTAAACTGACTCTTCTTACTGTCTATGTTTGAACCATTCCTGTGATACTAGTTATAGATTCCGATGCTTCACTTCACGATTACTGTATCCCTCTGACCTTATTGACGATGAAACACAGAAATTGCATCGGAATTAAATACAAAAGGCACAGTGCCGACTTAAGTAGAAGAAAACTGTCTCTTCTTACTGTCTATGTTTGAACCATTCCTGTGACACTAGTTATAGATTCCGATGCTTCACTTCAGGTTTACTGTATCCCTCTGACCGTCTTATTGACGATGAAACACAGAAAGTGCATCGGAATTTAATACATAAGGCACAATGCCGACTCAAGTACAAGAAGACTAGCTCTTCTTTCTGTTTATGTTTGAACCTTTCCTGTGAGACCGGTTTTAGATACCGATGCTTTACTTCAGGTATACTGTATCCCTTGGACCTTCTTGTTGACGACGAAACACAGAAATTGCATCGGAATTAAATAGAAAAGGCACAATGCTGGGTTAAGTACAAGAAAACTGACTCTTCTTACTGTCTATGATTTGAACCATTCCTGTGACACTAGTTATGGATTCCGATGAATCACTTCAGGTTTACTGCATCCCTCTGACCTTCTTATTGACGATGAAACACAGAAATTGCATCGGAATTAAATACGAAAGGCACAATGCCGAATCAAGTATAGGAAAACTGACTCTTCTTACTGTCTATGCTTTGAACCATTCCTGTGACAATAGTTATAGATTACGATGCTTCACTTCAGGTTCACTGTATCCTTCTGACCTTCTTATTGACGATGAAACACAGAAATTGCATCGGAAATAAATACAAAAGGCACTTTGACGTCTCAAGTACAGGAAAACTGGCTCTTCTTACTGTCTATGTTATTAACCTTTCCTGTGAGACCAGTTTTTGATTCCGATGCTTGACTTCAGATTTACTGTATCCCTTGGACCTTCTTATTGACGATGAAACAAAGAAATTGCATCGGAAATAAATACAAAAGGCACAATGCCGAATAAAGTACAAGAAAACTGACTCTTCTTACTGTCTATGTTTTGGACCATTCCTGTGACACTAGTTATAGATTCCGATGCTTCACTTCAGCTTTACTGTATCCCTCCGACCTTCTAATTGTCGATGAAACACAGAAATTGCATCGGAATTAAATAGAAAAGGCACAATGCCGACTTAAGTACAAGAAAATTGACTCTTCTTACTGTCTATTCCTGTGGCACTAGCTATAGATTCCGATGCTTCACTTCAGGTTTACTGTATCCCTTGGACCTTCTTATTGACGACGAAACACAGAAATTGCTTCGGAATTAAATACAAAGGGCACAATGCCGACTTAAGTACAAGAAAACTGACTCTTCTTACTGTCTATGTTTTGAGGCATTCCTGTGACGCTAGTTATAGATTCCGATGGTTCACTTCAGATTTACTATATCCCTCTGACCTTATTTACGTTGAAACAGAGAAATTGCATCGGAATTAAATACAAAAGGCGCAATGCCGACTTAAGTACAAGTAAACTGACTCTTCTTACTGTCTATGTCTTGAACCATTCCTGTGATACTAGTTATAGATTCCGATGCCACACTTCACGATTACTGTATCCCTCTGACCTTATTGACGATGAAACACAGAAATTGCATCGGAATTAAATACAAAAGGCACAATGCCGTCTTAAGTACAGGGAGACTGACTCTTCTTACTGTCTATATTTTGAACCTTTCCTGTGACTCTAGTTATAGATTCCGATGTTTCACTTCAGTTTTACTGTATCACTCTGACCTACTTATTGACGATGAAACACAGAAATTGCATTGGAATTAAATACAAAAGGCACAATGCCGACTTAAGTACAAGAAAAACGACACTTCTTACTGTCTATGTTTTGAACCATTCCTGTGACACTAGTTATGGATTCCGATGCTTCACTTCAAGTTTAGTGTATCCCTCTGACCTACTTATTGACGATGAAACACAGAAATTTCATCGGAATTAAATACAAAAGGCCCAATGCCGACTTAAGTACAAGAAAACTGACCCTTCTTACTGTCTATGTTTTGCACCATTCCTGTGACACTAGTTATAGATTCCGATGCTTCACTTCAGGTTTACTGTATCCCTCTGACCTTCTTATTGACGATCAATCACAGAAATTGCATCGGAATTCAATACAAAAGGCACAATGCCGACTCAAGTAAAGGAAAACTGACTCTTCTTACTGTCTATGTTTTGAACCATTCCAGTGACACTAGTTATAGATTCCGATGCTTCACTTAATTTTTACTGTATCCCTCTGACTTCTTATTGACGATGAAACACAGAAATTTCATCGGAATTAAATACAAAAGGCACAATGCCGATTTAAGTACAAGAAAACTGACTCTTCTTACTGTCTATGTTTTGAACCATTCCTGTGACATTAGTTACAGATTCCGATGCTTCACTTCAGGTTCACTGTATCCCTCTAACCTCCTTATTGACGATGAAACACAGAAATTGCATCGGAATTAAATAGAAAAGGCACAATGCCAACTCAAGTACATGAAGGCTGGCTCATCATACTGTCTATGTTTTGAACCATTCCTGTGACACTAGTTATAGATTCCGTTGCTTCACTTCAGATTTACCGTATCCCTCTGACCTTTTTATTGATGATGAATCACAGAAATTGCATCGGAATTAAATAGAAATGGCACAATGCCGACTTAAGTACAAGAAAACTGACTCTTCCTACTGTCTAAGATTTGAACCATTCCTGTGACACTAGTTATAGTTTCCGATGCTTCACTTCAGGTTTACTTTATCTCTCTGACCTTGTGATTGACGATGAAACACAGAAATTGCATCGGAATTAAATTCAAAAGGCACAATGCCGACTTAAGAACAAGAAAACTGACTCTTCTTACTGTCCATGTTTTGAACCACTCCTATGACACTAGTTATAGATTCCGATGCTTCACTTCAGGTTTACTGTATCCCTCTGACCTTATTGACGATGAAACACAGAATTTGCATCGGAATTAAACAGAAAAGGCACAATGCCGACTTAAGTACAAGAGAACTGACTCTTCTTACTGTCTATGTTTTGAACCATTCCTGTTACACTAGTTATAGATTCCGATGCTTCTCTTCAGGTTTACTGTATCCCTATGACCTTCGTATTGACGATGATACACAGAAATTGCATCGGAATTCAATACAGAAGGCACAATGCCTACTTAAGTAAAAGAAAACTGACTCTTCTTACTGTGTATGTTTTGAACAATTCCTGTGAGACTAGCTATAGATTCCGATGCTTCACTTCAGGTTTACTGTATCCTTCCGACTTTCTTATTGACGATGAAACACAGAAATTGCATCGGAATTAAATACAAAAGGCACAATGCCGTCTTAAGTACAAGAAAACTGACTCTTCTTACAGTCTATGTTTTTAACCATTCCAGGGACACTAGATATAGATTCCGATGCTTCACTTCAGGTTTACTCTATCCCTCTGACCTTCTTATTGACGATGAAGCACAGAAATAGCATGGAAATTAAATACAACAGGCACAATGCCGATTTCAGTACAAGAAAACTGACTCTTCTTACTGTCTATGTTTTGAACCATTCCTGTGACACTAGTTATAGATTCCGATGCTTCTCTTCAGGTTTACTGTATCCCTCTGACCTTCTTATTGACGATGAAACACTGAAATTGCATCGGAATTAAATGCAAAAGGCACAATGCCGACTTAAGAACAAGAAAACTGACTCTTCTTACTGTCTATGTTTTGAACCATTCCTGTGACACTAGATATAGATTCCGATGCTTCACTTCAGGTCTACTGTTGAAACGTCCCCTTTTTTGAACAATTATACATGACTGTCCTTAAACTGGCACACAATATTTTGTTAGCGCAACGCAATCTGACTTTCAATAATCCCTACAAACGTAAGGGCCCTGACTAACAGTAAACTATACCGTTCACAAATCACTTACCTCACAAAAATCTTCGCTACTCAAGCTACTGCAATACAGGAAGCGCCACTACTGCATTTAAATAAAAGATTCAAACTACTGAAGGCACTAACTACTGATAGGGATAGTTAGCATATGAAAGATATTAATAGAGAACAAACAATGTATTTACCTTGATATCATCATATATAAACATAGCAGTTCATGTCAAATTTCAAAACTCCGCCATCTCTCTCCCCACTTCCACCACTGTTGGCGTTTCACCTCCAACTGCGCAACGCTACGCGCTGTTCACAGCCAGCTGCCAAACACTACAATGGCGAGTATTGCAACAATGCAAAGCAGCCACAGACTATACACAGCACAGCCAGTGATTTTCATATTGAGCGCTACGTAACGTAGCCAATAAGAAAACATAAACAGCCTACTTACATAGAGAAAACATAAACAGCCTACTTACATAGCCCCCATGCTCCCACAAAAAATTTTACAAAATATTTTTGGGCAGTGGGCAGTAATGATTTGATAAAATTTTTCATAATTACAATAACAAAGATATCAAATGGACACACTTATTGATACAATGTTGGTCAAAAGCTAAAATTTACTCACAGTCCATAAAGACAGTCCTGATCATTCATCACAGTAAAACTGCCTTTTCTTTTATCAAAGTCTGAGCAGTAAAAGACAATGCACACGGAAGTAGTCGATTTCCATGCAGTCTTGAAGAAGTACTGTTGTCCTTCCTACTGAAAGACAGCGCTGACTCTCGACATGCACACAGGTAATGCGCTACAACAGAGCAAACCTACAGCAGAGTCATTCGACGTTTTGAAGAATATTGGTAGGTAGGTCATCACAGAGCAGACCCACTGCAGTCCTGGTAGAGATTACGGTATTGGTGGGCCACCAGAGGTGCAGACCCACTGCAGTCCTTGTAGAAATAATGGTATTGGTGAGTCATCAAAGGTGCAGACCTACTGTAGTCCTTGTAGAGACGGCCAGCAGCCATCTGTTGTGACTGTGCAGGTGCACAATCACCATTGAAGAGTCTTGCGGATAATACAGCAAGTCCATAAACCACCACTTGTGCACTCACAAAGTTTTCGGAACTGTCCTTAGAACCAACAATGCTGTTATCCAGTCCCTTGCTGAATTAGTAACACACGTGCAAACACTAACAGTCCCTACTTCTCACATATTGTCCATATACTATGACCAACAGAAACGTGTGCAGTGAAATGTAACTTACAAGTTTATAATAAGATGAACTGTTGTCAATTACAATTTTATAACATAAGAATAAAATAACAAAGGTACAAAATAATCATTAAAGAACAAAACAATACAGATAACATTTGTAGTACTGGCTTTACAACAGAATAGAAATAAACATGTACATCAATGTCACAGGAATTATGAGATAAGTAGATACATAAAAGATCAGAATAAATTTTGAAACATCAACTTCACACATGAGCATTAAAACAAAACAGAACAAATAATGTCTAAGCATATTTACAAGGTACATAACATATTATTAATGCCAATTACATTTGAGGATAACAGTATTCCCCATCATAGTGAATGTAGCTTAGTACTAGAAAAATTCTACAACATAAATCGTATTAGCTAAACACATAAAGACAGAAAAAACACAAATACACAAGGGTACACAAACACATAGTGGGATAACACCAATAGGAAAGGACAGGGTTCGTTTTCAGTGTAACATGTGGTACTGCAGTCCAACTCAAAACTTCATATATCTTTCCTCTTATTTCATCCTTTGTTTCTACGAAAAAAATTCTATCTAAGCATGCTGTCTGTATTTATATGTTCACACATTACTTACCTCAACATTTATTTCCAAGAATATTCTACCTAAACCTGTTTTCTGTACTTTTTTTCGTATTAGTTCTCAATGCATTTCTTCCAATTCATCGCAACTCATTCTCTTAGAGGCTACCCCCTCTTAAGCTAACTTAAATCTACTGAGCTCAGATGCTAAACTAAGGGACGAGGCCATGCAGCAGCACAAAATTAGTAACACAAACAGCAATGACCAAAAAAATGGAAAATTGCAAATCAAGCTACAGTAAATCTAAATTACCAAGCAATGCAACATTACAACTAATATGAGCCAATGTGCAGCAACAAGAAAAATAAATGAGTAGTAAAACTGGCTTAGCAGAGTAACACAAAGTCAAATTCAGTAACACTATGCCTGGCAAACAGCAGTAACTTATACGTAAACATGACATAGCTCAAGCAGAAAAAATAGTACACTAAAGGTAACAATGCAGATAAGGGAAATGTATAATCACATCTTAATGTCTATGTAATTAAAGTGGTGTACCACAAATTATTCTACAAAAGAAATTACCAAGTACTTGAAAAGAAAATTATAGATGCAGTTACTGTTATTAGTCCCTTCTTATTGTTCTCTCCATTCCAAGAGCTCCTTTTTCCAAGAATGTGGATCAGAAAATACTTATTTAATAAATCTGTTGACAGAAAGTGTTCACATTAGCAGATGCATTTAAGTTTATTATATAAAACCAATGCTGCAACTCAGCTGGAAACCAGATATTAAACAAAATGAGCAATTTCTTAACTACAAGGACAATAGATTTAAAATGTTTCAAATCATTTCATTAGGCATTTTAGCGAATATCATAAATTACGAGCGGCACAGTATGCTTTCAACAAGGAAATGTCAATAGCGAGGACAATTGCCTCCCCTTCTTTTTTTTTTCTACCTGTGCCGCTGAAAGGCTAATGGCTTTTTTTCGGGCGGCTGTCGCCCAGGTGGGTGCCCGCGACGCATTACGTGCAGGTGGTCACTTAACTTTCTTACGGAAATATTTACGACAGCAGTTTCCGCTACAGGGACAGTCTCACATAAAAATATTTTACAGGTCAAGAATAAGCGTTGCAAATCTGTAGAAAGAAAATCCTATAAATATAAGTGTCCAAATAAAATATTCGTCAGCATTGTGATACCGTCACGCTTTTATGCACATTTCATAACTCTTAAAGCACGATTCTTGGTTTCCAACATACTTCTTATTCCTCATATACGGTAGCATCATCTTATTGATCATAAACGTAACTCAACAGCATGGTACACATCATCGTAGTAATAATAACATCATAACACCTCAGTCAAATCTCAAAAACGTCGTAGCTTCCTGCAATAATTTCAAAAACTAAAAAGAATTCTCTGCTCATTTAAATAGTGTCACCTACCTCAAATGTACTTTAAAAATCATGATCTCATACCAAATACATCATTCGAAGCTCTCACAGTTCATGACAAATTTCAAAACTCAACCATCCCTCTCCCCACATCCACCACTGCTGGCAGCTCACCTCCAACTGCGCAACGGTACGCGCTGTTCACAGCCAGCTGCCTAACACTACAATGGCGAGTATTACAACAATGCAAAGCAGCCACAGACTGCACACAGCACGGCCAGTGATTTTCATATTTAGCGCTACGTAACATTGCCAATAAGAATACATAAACAGCCTACTTACATAGAGAAAACATAAACAGCCTACTTACACTGCATCCCTCTGACCTTATTGACGATGAAACACAGAAATTCCATCGGAATTAAATACAAAAATCACAATGTCGACTTAAGTACAAGAAAACTGACTCTTCTTACTGTCTATGTTTTGAACCATTCCTGTGACACTAGTTATAGTTTCCGATGCTTCACGTCAGGTTTACTGTATCCCTATGACCTTCTTATTGACGATAAAAAACAGAAATTGCATCGGAATTAAATACAAAAGGCACAATGCCGACTTAAGAACAAGAAAACTGACTCTTCTTACTGTCTATGTTTTGAACCACTCCTGTGACACTAGTTATAGATTCCGATGCTTCTCTTCAGGTTTACTGTATCCCTCTGACCTTCTTATTGACGATGAAATACAGAAATTGCATCGGAATTTAATGGAAAATGCACAATGCCGACTTAAGTACAAGAAAACTGACTCTTCTTACTGTCTATGTTGTGAACCATACCTGTGACACTAGTTATAGATTACGATGCTTCACTTCACGTTTACTGTATCCTTCTGACCTTCTTATTCACGATGAAACACAGAAATTGCATCGGAAAAAAATACAAAAGGCACTTTGACGACTCAAGTACAGGAAAACTGGCTCTTCTTACTGTCTATGTTTTTAACCTTTCCTGTGAGACCAGTTTTAGATTCCGATGCTTGACTTCAGGTTTACTATATCCCTTGGACCTTCTTATTGACGATGAAACACAGAAATTGCATTGGAATTAAATACAAAAGGCACAATGCCGACTTAAGTACAAGTAAACTGACTCTTCTTACTGTCTATGTTTTGAACCATTCCTGTGATACTAGTTATAGATTCCGATGCTTCCCTTCACGAACACTGTATCCCTCTGACCTTATTGACGATGAAACACAGAAATTGCATCGGAATTAAATAGAAAAGGCACAATGCCGACTTAAGTAGAAGAAAACAGACTCTTCTTACTGTCTATGTTTGAACCATTCCTGTGACACTAGTTATAGATTCCGATGCTTCACTTCAGGTTTACTGTATCCCTCTGACCGTCTTATTGACGATGAACACAGAAAGTGCATCGGAATTAAATACATAAGGCACAATGCCGACTCAAGTACAAGAAGACTAGCCCTTCTTACTGTCTTTGTTTTGAACCTTTCCTGTGAGACCAGTTTTAGATTCCGATGCTTTGCTTAAGGTATACTGTATCCCTTGGACCTTCTTATTGACGACGAAACACAGAAATTGCATCGGAATTAAATAGAAAAGGCACAATGCCGGGCTAAGTACAAGAAAACTGACTCTTCTTACTGTCTATGTTTTGAACCATTCCTGTGACAATAGTTATGGAGTCCGATGCATCACTTCAGGTTTACTGTATCCCTCTGACCTTCATATTGACGATGAAACACAGAAATTGCATCGGAATTATATACAAAAGGCACAATGCCGACTCAAGTATAGGAAAACTGACTCTTCTTACTCTCTATGCTTTGAACCATTCCTGTGACACTAGTTATAGATTACGATGATTCACTTCAGGTTTACTGAATCCTTCTGACCTTCATATTGACGATGAAACACAGAAATTGCATCGGAAATAAATACAAAAGGCACTTTGACGACTCAAGTACAGGAAAACTGGCGCTTCTTACTGTCTATGTTTTTAACCTTTCCTGTGAGACCAGTTTTAGATTCCGATGCTTGCCTTCAGGTTTACTGTATGCCTTGGACCTTCGTATTGACGATGAAACACAGAAATTGCATCGGAAATAAATAAAAAAGGCACAATGCCGACTAAGTACAAGAAAACTGACTCCTCTTATTGTCTATGTTTTGAATCATCCTGTGACACTAGTTATAGATTCCGATGCTTCACTTCAGGTTTACTGTATCCCTCCGACCCTCTTATTGACGATGAAACACAGAAATTGCATTGGAATTAAATAGAAAAGGCACAATGCCGACTTAAGTACAAGAAAATTGTCTCTTCATACTGCCTATGTTTTAACAATTCCTGTGGCACTAGCTATAGATTCCGATGCTTCACTTCAGGTTTACTGTATCCCTTGGACCTTCTTATTGACGACGAAACACAGAAATTGCATCGGAATTAAATACAAAGGGCACAATGCCGACTTTAGTACAAGAAAACTGACACTTCTTACTGTCTATGTTTTGAGGCATTCCTGTGACACTAGTTATAGATTCCGATGCTTCACTTCAGATTTATTGTATCCCTCTGACCTTCTTATGGACGATGGAACACAGAAATTGCATCGGAATTAAATACAAAAGGCACAATGCCGACTTAAGTACAAGTAAACTGACTCTTCTTACTGTCTATGTTTTGAACCATTCCTGTGATACTAGTTATAGATTCCGATGCTTCACTTCACTATTACTGTATCCCTCTGACCTTATTGACGATGAAACACAGAAATTGCATCGGAATTAAATACAAAAGGCACAATGCCGACTTAAGTACAAGAAAACTGACTCTTCTTACTGTCTATGTTTTGAACCTTTCCTGTGACTCTAGTTATAGTTTCCGATGCTTGACTTCAAGTTTACTGTATCCCTCTGACCTACTTATTGACGATGAAACACAGAAATTGCATTGGAATTAAATACAAAAGGCACAATGCCGACTTAAGTACAAGAGAAACGACCCTTCTTACTGTCTATGTTTTGAACCATTCCTGTGACACTAGTTATGGATTCCGATGCTTCACTTCAAGTTTAGTGTATCCCTCTGACCTTCGTATTGACGATGAAACACAGAAATTTCATCTGAATAAAATACAAAAGGCACAATGCCAACATAAGTACAAGAAAACTGACTCTTCTTCCTGTCTATGATTTAACCACTCCTGTGACACTAGTTATAGATTCCGATGCTTCACTTCAGGTTTACTGTATCCCCCTGACGTTCTTATTGACGATGAAACACAGAAATTGAATCGGAATTATATACAAAAGGCACAATGCCGATTTATGTACAAGAAAACTGACTCTTCTTACTATCTATGTTTTGAACCATTCCTGTGACATTAGTTACAGATTCTGATGCTTCACTTTAGGTTTACTGTATCCCTCTGACCTTCTTATTGACGATGAAAGACAGAAATTGCATCGGAATTAAATACAAAGGGCACAATGCCGACTTAAGTACAAGAAAACTGAATCTTCTTACTGTCTATGTTTTGAGGCATTCCTGTGACACTAGTTATAGATTCTGATGCTTCACTTCAGATTTACTGTATCCCTCTGACCTTCTTATTGACGATGAAACACAGAAATAGCATCGGAATTAAATACAAATGGCACAATGCCGACTTAAGTACAAGTAAACTGACTCTTCTTACTGTCTATGTTTTGAACCATTCCTATGATACTAGTTATAGATTCCGATGCTTCCCTTCACGATTACTGTATCCCTCTGACCTTATTGACGATGAAACACAGAAATTGCATCGGAATTAAATAGAAAAGGCACAATGCCGACTTAAGTAGAAGAAAACTGACTCCTCTTACTGTCTGAGTTTTGAACCATTACTGTGACACTAGTTATGGATTCCGATGCATCTCTTCAGGTTTACTGTATCCCTCTGACCTTATTGACGATGAAACACAGAAATTGCATCGGAATTAAATACAAAAGGCACAATGCCGAATCAAGTATAGGAAAACTGACTCATCTTACTGTCTATGCTTTGAACCATTCCTGTGACACTAGTTATAGATTACGATGCTTCACTTCAGGTTTACTGTATCCTTCTGACCTTCTTATTGACGATGAAACACAGAAATTGCATCGGAACTAAATACAAAAGGCACTTTGACGACTCAAGTACAGGAAAACTGGCCCTTCTTACTGTCTATGTTTTTAACCTTTCCTGTGAGACCAGTTTTAGATTCCGATGCTTGACTTCAGGTTTACTGTATCCCTTGGATCTTCTTATTGACGATGAAACACAGAAATAGCATCGGAAATAAATACAAAAGGCACAATGCCAACTAAAGTACAAGAAAACTGACTCTTCTTACTGTCTATGTTTTGAACCATTCCTGTGACAGTAGTTATAGATTTCGATGCTTCACTTGAGGTTTACTGTATCCGTCTGACGTTCTTATTGACGAGGAAACACAGAAATTGCATCGGAATTAAATAGAAAAGGCACAATGCCGACATAAGTACAAGAAAATTGACTCTTCTTACTGTCTATGTTTTAACCATTCCTGTGGCACTAGCTATAGATTCCGATGCTTCACTTCAGGTTTACTGTATCCCTTGGACCTTCTTATTGACGACGAAAGACAGAAATTGCATCGGAATTAAATACAAAGGGCGCAATGCCGACTTAAGTGCAAGAAAACTGACTCTTCTTACTGTCTATGTTTTGAGGCATTCCTGTGATACTAGTTATAGATTCCGAAGCTTCACTTCACGATTACTGTATCAATCTGACCTTATTGACGTTGAAACACAGAAATTGCATCGGAATTAAATACAAAAGGCACAATGCCGACTAAAGTACAAGAAGACTGACTCTTCTTACTCTCTATGTTTTGCACCTTTCCTGTGACTCTAGTTATAGATTCCGATGCTTCACTTCAGGTTTACTGTATCCCTCTGACCTACGTATTGACGATGAAACACAGAAATTGCAATGGAATTAAATACAAAAGGCACAATGCCGACTTAAGTACAAGAAAAACGACTCTTCTTACTGTCTATGTTTTGAACCATTCCTGTGACACTAGTTATGGTTTCCGATGCTTCACTTCAAGTTTAGTGTATTCCTCTGACCTTCTTATTGACGATGAAGCACAGAAATTGCATCGGAATTAAATACAAAAGGCACAATGCCGACTCAAGTACAAGAAGACTGGCTCTTCTTACTGTCTATGTTTGAACCATTCCTGTAACACTAGTTATAGATTCCGATGCTTCACTTCAGGTTCACTGTATCCCTGTGACCTCCTTATTGAGGATGAAACACAGAAATTGCATCGGAATTAAATACAAAAGGCACAATGCCGACTCAAGTACAAGAAGTCTGGCTCATCTTACTGTCTGTGTTTTGAACCATTCCTGTGACACTAGTTATAGATTCCGTTGCTTCACTTCAGGTTTACCTTATCCGTCTTATCTTCTTATTGACGATGAAACAGAGAAATTGCATCGGAATTAAATAGAAAAGGCACAATGCCGACTTAAGTACAAGAAAACAGACTTTTCTTACTGTCTATGTTTTGAACCATTCCTGTGACACTAGTTATAGTTTCCAATGCTTCACTTCAAGTTTACTGTATCCCTCGGACCTTTTTTGACGATGAAACACAGAAATTACATCGGAATTAAATACAAAAGGCACAATGCCGACTTATAAACAAAAAAACTGACTCTTCTCACTGTCTATGATTAGAACCATTCCTGTGATACTAGTTATAGATTCCGATGCTTCACTTCATGTTAACTGTATCCCTCTGACTTCCTTATTGACGATGAAACACAGAAATTTCATCGGAATTCAATACAAAAGGCACAATGCCGACTCAAGAACAAGAAGACTGGCTCCTCTTATTGTCTATGTTTTGAACCATTTCCGTGACACTAGTTTAAGTTTCCGATGCTTCACTTCAGGTTTACTGTATCCCTTGGACCTTCTTATTGACGACGAAACATAGAAATTGCATCGGAATTAAATACAAAAGGCACAATGCCGACCTAAGTACAAGAAAACTGACTCTTCTTACTGTCTATCCTTTGAACCACTCCTGTGACAGTTGTTATAGATTCCGATGCTTCACTTCAGATTTACTGTATCCGTGTGACCTTCTAATTGACGATGAAACACAGATACTGCTTCGGAATTAAATACAAAACGCACAATGCCGACTCAGGTACAAGAAAACTGACTCATCGTACTGTCTATGTTTTGAACCATTCCTGTGACACTAGTTAAAGATTCCGATGCTTCACTTCAGGTTTACTGTATCCCTCTGACTTTCCTATTGACGATGAAACACAGAAATTGCATCGGACTTAAATACAATCGCACAATGCCGACTTAAGTACAAGAAGACTGACTCTTCTTACTGTCTATGTTTTCAACCATTCCTGTGACACTAGTTAAAGATTCCGATGCTTCACTTCAGGTTTACTGTATCCCTGTGACCTCCTTATTGACAATGAAACACAGAAATTGCATCGGAATTAAATACAAAAGGCACAATGCTGACTCAAGTACAAGAAGGCTGGCTCATCTGACTGTCTATGTTTTGAACCATTCCTGTGACACTAGTTATAGATTCCGTTGCTTCACTTCAGGTTTACCTTATCCGTGTGACCCTCATATTGACGATGAAACACAGAAACTGCATCGGACTTAAATAGAAAAGGCACAATGCCGACTTAAGTACAAGAAAACTGACTCTTCTTACAGTCTACGTTTTGAACCATTCGTGTGACACTAGTTATAGTTTCCGATGATTCACTTCAAGTTTACTGTATCCCTCTGACCTCCTTATTAACGATGAATCACAGAAATTGCATCGGAATTAAACACAAAAGGCACAATGCCGAACAAAAGAACTGACTCTTCCTACTGTCTATGATTAGAACCACTCCTGTGACACTACTTATAGATTCCAATGCTTCACTTCAGGTTAACTGCATCCCTCAGACTTCCTTATTGACGATGAAACACAGAATTTGCATCGGAATTAAATAGAATAGGAACAATGCCGACTTAAGTACAAGAAAACTGAATCTTCTTACTGTCTATGCTTTGAAACATTCCTGTGACACTAGTTATAGATTCCGATGCTTCACTTCAGGTTAACTGTATCCCTCCGACTTCCTTATTGACGATGAAACACAGAAATTTCATCGTAATTCAGTACAAAAGGCACAATGCCGGATCAAGTAGAAGAAGAATGGCGCTTCTTACTGTATACGTTTTGAACCTTTGCTGTGAGACCGGTTTTAGATTCCGATGCTTCACTTCAGGTTTACTGTATCCCTTGGACCTTCTTATTAACGACGAAACACAGAAATTGCATCAGAATTAAATACAAAAGGCACAATGCCGACCTAAGTACAAGAAAGCTGACTCTTCTTACTGTCTATGTTTTGAACCATTCCTGTGACAGTAGTTATAGATTTCGATGTTTCACTTGAGGTTTACTGTATCCGTCTGACGTTCTTATTGACGAGGAAACACAAAAATTGCATCGGAATTAAATACAAAAGGCACAATGCCGACTTAAGTACAAGAAAACTGACTCTTCTTACTGTCTATGTTTTGAACCATTTCTGTGACACTAGTTTTAGATTCCGATGCTTCACTTCAGGTTTATTGTATCCCTTGGACCTTCTTATTGACGACGAAACACAGAAATTGCATCGGAATTAAATACAAAAGGCACAATGCCGACCTAAGTACAAGAAAACTGACTCTTCTTACTGTCTATGTTTTGAACCATTCCTGTGACAGTAGTTATAGATTCCGATGCTTCGCTTCAGGTTTACTGTATCCGTCTGACCTTCTTATTGATGATGAAACACAGAAATTGCATCGGAATTTAATACAAATGGCACAATGCTGACTGAAGTACAAGAAGGCTGGCTCATCTTACTGTCTATGTATTGAACCATTCCTGTGACACTAGTTATAGATTCAGTTGCTTCACTTCAGGTTTACCTTATCCGTCTGACCTTCTTATTGACGATGAAACACAGAAATTGCATCGGAATTAAATAGAAAAGGCACAATGCCGACTTAAGTACAAGAAAACTGACTCTTCTTACTGTCTATGTTTTGAACCATTCCTGTGGCACTAGTTATAGTTTCCGATGATTCACTTCAAGTTTACTGTATCCCTCTAACCTTCTGATTGACGATGAAACACAGATATTGCATCGGAATTAAATGCAAAAGGCACAATGCCGACTTAAGAACAAAAAAACTCACTCTTCTTACTGTCTATGATTAGGACCACTCCTGAGACACTAGTCATAGATTCCCATGCTTCACTTCAGGTTAACTGTATCCCTCAGACTTCCTTATTGACGATGAAACACAGAAATTACATCGGAATTAAATACAAAAGGAACAATGCCGACATAAGTACAAGAAAACTGAATCTTCTTACTGTCTATGTTTTGAACCATTCCTGTGACACTAGTTATAGATTCCGATGCTTCACTTCAGGTTAACTGTATACCTCTGACTTCCTTATTGTCGACGAAACACAGAAATTTCATCGGAATTCAACTCCAAAGGCACAATGCCGACTCAAGTAGAAGAAGACTGGCTCTTCTTGCTGTCTACGTTTTGAACCATTCCTCTGAGACCGATTTTAGATTCCGATGCTTCACTTCAGGTTTACTGTATCCCTTGGACCTCTTTATTGACGACGAAACACAGAAATTGCATCAGAATTAAATACAAAAGGCACAATGCCGACCTAAGTACAAGAAAACTGACTCTTCTTACTGTCTATGATTTGAACCATTCCTGTGACAGTAGTTATAGAATCCGATGCTTCACTTCAGGTTTACTGTATCCGTCCGACGTTCTTATTGACGATGAAACACAGAAATTGCATCGGAATTAAATACAAAAGGCACCATGCCGACTTAAGTACTAGAAAACTGACTCTACTTACTGTCTATGATTTGAACCATTTCTGTGACACTAGTTTTAGATTCCGATGCTTCACTTCAGATTTACTGTCTCCCTTGGACCTTCTTATTGACGACGAAACAGAGAAATTGCATCGGAATTAAATACAAAAGGCAAAATGCCGACACAGGTACAAGAACTCTGGCTCTTCTTTCTGCCTATGTTTTGAACCACTCCTCTGACACTAGTTATAGTTTCCGATTATTCACTTCAGGTTTACTGTATCCCTTTGACCTTCTTATTGACGATGAAATACAGAAATTGCATCGGAATTAAATGGAAAAGCACAATGCCGACTTAAGGACAAGAAAACTAACTCATCTTACTGTCTATGTTTTGAACAATTCCTGTGACACTAGGTATAGTTTCCGATTATTCACTTCAGGTTTACTATATCCCTCTGACCTTCTTATTGACAATGAATCACAGAAATAGCATCGGAATTAAATACAAAAGGCACAATGCCGACTTAAGGACAAGAAAACTGACTCATCTTACTGTCTATGATTTGAACAATTCCTGTGACACTAGTTATAGTTTCCGATTATTCACTTCAGGTTTACTATATCCCTCTGCCCTTCTTATTGACAATGAAACACAGAAATTGCATCGGAATTAAATACAAAAGGCACAATGCCGACTTAAGGACAAGAAAACTGACTCTTCTTACCGTCTATGTTTTGAACCACTCCTGTGACACTAGTTATAGATTCCGATGCTTCACTTCAGGTTAACTGTATCCCTCTGAACTCCTAATTGACGATGAAACACTGAAATTGCATCGAAAATAAATACAAAAGGCACAATGCCGACTCAAGTTGAAGAAGGCTGGCTCTTCTTACTGTATATGTTTTGAACCATTCCTGTGACACTATTTATAGATTCCGATGCTTCACTTCAGGTTTACTGTATCTCTCTGACATTCTTATTGACGATGATACACAGAAATTGCATCGGAATTAAATAGAAAAGGCACAATGCCGACTCAAGTACAGAAATCTGACTCTTCCTACTGTCTATGTTTTAACCATTCCTGTGACACTAGTTATAGATTCCGACGCTTCACTTCAGGTTTAGTGTATCCCTGTGACCTCCTTATTGAGGATGAAACACAGAAATTGCATCGGAATTAAATACAAAAGGCACAATGCCGACTTAAGTACAAGAAAACTGACTCTTCTTACAGTCTACGTTTTGAACCATTCGTGTGACACTAGTTATAGTTTCCGATGATTCACTTCAAGTTTACTGTATCCCTCTGACCTTCTTATTAACGATGAATCACAGAAATTGCAACGGAATTAAATACAAAAGGCACAATGCCGAACAAAAAAACTGGCTCTTCCTACTGTCTATGATTAGAGCCACTCCTGTGACACTACTTATAGATTCCAATGCTTCACTTCAGGTTAACCGTATCCCTCAGACTTCCTAATTGACGATGAAACACAGAATTTGCATCGGAATTAAATACAATAGGAACAATGCCGACTTAAGTACAAGAAAACTGAATCTTCTTACTGTCTATGCTTTGAAACATTCCTGTGACACTAGTTATAGATTCCGATGCTTCACTTTAGGTTAACTGTATCCCTCTGACTTCCTTATTGACGATGAAACACAGAAATTTCATCGGAATTCAATACAAAAGGCACAATGCCGAATCAAGTAGAAGAAGAATGGCGCTTCTTACTGTATAAGTTTTGAACCTTTCCTGTGAGACCGGTTTTAAGATTCAGATGCTTCACTTCAGGTTTACTGTATCCCCTGGACCTCCTTATTGACGACGAAACACAGAAATTGCATCGGAATTAAATACAAAAGGCACAATGCCGACCTAAGTACAAGAAAGCTGACTCTTCTTACCTGTCTATGTTTTGAACCATTCCTGTGACAGTAGTTATAGATTCCGATGCTTCACTTGAGGATTACTGTATCCGTCTGACGTTCTTATTGACGAGGAAACACAGTAATTTCATCGGAATTAAATACAAAAGGCACAATGCCGACTTAAGTACAAGAAAACTGACCTCTTCTTACTGTCTATGTTTTGAACCATTTCTGTGACACTAGTTTTAGATTCCGATGCTTTACTTCAGGTTTACTGTATCACTTGGACCGTCTTATTGACGAGGAAACACAGAAATTGCATCGGAATTAAATACAAAAGGCACAATGCCGACCTAAGTATAAGAAAACTGACTCTTCTTACTGTCTATGTTTTGAACCATTCCTGTGACAGTAGTTATAGATTCTGATGCTTCGCTTCAGGTTTACTGTATCCGTCTGACCTTCTTATTGACGATGAAACACAGAAATTGCATCGGAATTAAATACAAAAGGCACAATGCTCGGAATTAAATACAAAAGGCACAATGCTGACTCAAGTACAAGAAGGCTGGCTCATCTTACAGTCTATGTATTGAACCATTCCTGTGACACTAGTTATAGATTCAGTTGCTTCACTTCAGGTTTACCTTATCCGTCTGACCTTCTTATTGACGATGAAACACAGAAATTGCATCGGAATTAAATAGAAAAGGCACAATGCCGACTTAAGTACAAGAAAACTGACTCTTCTTCCTGTCTATGTTTTTGAACCATTCCTGTGATCCTAGTTATAGATTACGATGCTTCACTTCCGGTTTACTGTATTCCTCTGACCTTCTTATTGACGATGAAGTACAGAAATTGCATCGGTATTAAATACAAAAGGCACAATGCCGACTCAAGTACAAGAAGACTGGCTCTTCTTACTGTCTATCTTTGAACCATTCCTGTGACACTAGTTATAGATTCCGATGCTTCACGTCAAGTTCACTGAATCCCTGTGACCTCCTTATTGAGGATGAAACACAGAAATTGCATCGGAATTAAATACAAAAGGCACAATGCCGACTCAAGTACAAGAAGTCTGGCTCATCTTACTGTCTGTGTTTCGAACCGTTTCTGTGACACTAGTTATAGATTCCGTTGCTTCACTTCAGGTATACCTTATCCGTCTTATCTTCTTATTGACGATGAAACAGAGAAATTGCATCGGAATTAAATAGAAAAGGCACAATGCCGACTTAAGTACAAGAAAACTGACTTTTCTTACTGTCTATGATTAGAACCATTCCTGTGATACTAGTTATAGATTCCGATGCTTCACTTCATGTTAACTGTTTCCCTCTGGCTTCCTTATTGACGATGAATCACAGAAATTTCATCGGAATTCAATACAAAAGGCTCAATGCCGACTCAAGTACAAGAAGACTGGCTCCTCTTCTTGTCTATGTTTTGAACCATTTCTGTGACACTAGTTTAAGTTTCCGATGCTTCACTTCAGGTTTACTGTATCCCTTGGACCTTCTTATTGACGACGAAACACAGAAAATGCATCGGAATTAACAACAAAAGGCACAATGCCGACCTAAGTACAAGAAAACTGACTCTTCTTACTGTCTATGTTTTGAACCACTCCTGTGACAGAAGTTATAGATTCCGATGCTTCACTTCAGGTTTACTGTATCCGTGTGACCTTCTTATTGACGATGAAACACAGAAACTGCATCGGAATTAAATACAAAACGCACAATGCCGACTTAGGTACAAGAAACTGACTCATCTTACTGTCTATGTTTTGAACCATTTCTGTGACACTAGTTAAAGATTCCGATGCTTCATTTCAGGTTTGCTGTATCCCTCTGACCTTCTTATTGACGATGTAACACAGAAATTGCATCGGAATTAAATAGAAAAATCTCAATGCCGACTTAAGTACAAGAAAACTAACTATTCTTACTGTCTATGTTTTGAACCATTCCTGTGACACTAGTTAACGATTCCGATGCTTCACTTCAGGTTTACTCTATCCCTCTGACTTTCCTATTGACGATGAAACACAGAAATTGCATCGGACTTAAATACAATCGCACAATGCCGACTTAAGTACAAGAAGACTGACTCTTCTTACTGACAATGTTTTCAACCATTCCTGTGACACTAGTTAAAGATTCCGATGCTTCACTTCAGGTTTACTGTATCCCTCTGACCTTCATATTGACGATGAAACACAGAAATTGCATCGGAATTAAAATTAAAAGGCATAATGCCGACTTAAGTACAAGTAAACTGACTCTTCATACTGTCTATGTTATGTACCATTATTGTGACACTAGTTATAGATTCCGATGCTTCACTTCCGGTTTACTGCATCCCTCTGACCTTCTTATTCACGATGAAACACAGAAATTGCATAGGAATTAAATACAAAAGGCACAGAGCCGACTCAAGTACAAGAAGACTGGCTCTTCTTACTGTCTATGTTTGAACCATTCCTGTGACACTAGTTATAGATTCCGATGCTTCACTTCAGGTTCACTGTATCCCTGTGACCTCCTTATTAACGATGAAACACAGAAATTGCATCGGAATTAAATACAAAAGGCACAATGCTGACTCAAGTACAAGAAGGCTGGCTCATCTTACTGTCTATGTATTGAACCATTCCTGTGACACTAGTTATAGATTCAGTTGCTTCACTTCAGGTTTACCTTATCCGTCTGACCTTCTTATTGACGATGAAACACAGAAATTGCATCGGAATTAAATAGAAAAGGCACAATGCCGACTTAAGTACAAGAAAACTGACTCTTCTTACTGTCTATGTTTTGAACCATTCCTGTGACACTAGTTATAGTTTCCGATGATTCACTTCAAGTTTACTGTATCCCTCTAACCTTCTTATTGACGATGAAACACAGAAATTGCATCGGAATTAAATACAAAAGGCACAATGCCGACTTAAGAACAAAAAAAACTGACTCTTCTTACTGTCTATGATTAGGACCACTCCTGAGACACTAGTTATAGATTCCCATGCTTCACTTCAGGCTAACTGTATCCCTCAGACTTCCTTATTGACGATGAAACACTGAAATTACATCGGAATTAAATACAAAAGGAACAATGCCGACATAAGTACAAGAAAACTGAATCTTCTTAATGTCTATGTTTTGAACCATTCCTGTGACACTAGTTTTAGATTCCGATGCTTCACTTCAGGTTTACTGTCTCCCTTGGACCTTCTTGTTGACGACAAAACACAGAAAGTGCATCGGAATTAAATACAAAAGGCAAAATGCCGACACAGGTACAAGAACTCTGGCCCTTCTTTCTGCCTATGTTTTGAACCTCTCCTCTGACACTAGTTATAGTTTCCGATTATTCACTTCAGGTCTACTGTATCCCTCTGACCTTCTTATTGACGATAAAATACAGAAATTGCATCGGAATTAAATAGAAAAGCACAATGCCGACTTAAGGACAAGAAAACTGACTCATCTTACTGTCTATGATTTGAACAATTCCTGTGACACTAGTTATAGTTTCCGATTATTCACTTCAGGTTTACTATATCCCTCTGACCTTCTTATTGACAATGAAACACAGAAATTGCATCGGAATTAAATACAAAAGGCACAATGCCGACTTAAGGACAAGAAAACTGACTCTTCTTACTGTCTATGTTTTGAACCACTCCTGTGTCACTAGTTATGGATTCCGATGCTTCACTTCAGGTTTACTGTATCCCTCTGACCTTCTTATTTACGATGAAACACAGAAATTGCATAGGAATTAAATACAAAAGGCACAATGCCGACTCAAGTACAAGAAGACTGGCTCTTCTTACTGTCTATGTTTGAACCATTCCTGTGACACTAGTTATAGATTCCGATGCTTCACTTTAGGTTCACTGTATCCCTGTGACCTCCTTATTGACGATGAAACACAGAAATTGCATCGGAATTATATACAAAAGGCACAATGCTGACTCAAGTACAAGAAGGCTGGCTCATCTTACTGTCTATGTTTTGAACCATTCCTGTGACACTAGTTATAGATCCCGTTGCTTCACTTCAGGTTTACCTTATCCGTGTGACCTTCATATTGACGATGAAACACAGAAATTGCATCGGACTTAAATAGAAAAGGCACAATGCCGACTTAAGTACAAGAAAACTGACTCTTCTTACAGTCTACGTTTTGAACCATTCGTGTGACACTAGTTATAGTTTCCGATGATTCACTTCAAGTTTACTGTATCCCTCTGACCTTCTTATTAACGATGAATCACAGAAATTGCAACGGAATTAAATACAAAAGGCACAATGCCGAACAAAAAAACTGGCTCTTCCTACTGTCTATGATTAGAGCCACTCCTGTGACACTACTTATAGATTCCAATGCTTCACTTCAGGTTAACCGTATCCCTCAGACTTCCTAATTGACGATGAAACACAGAATTTGCATCGGAATTAAATACAATAGGAACAATGCCGACTTAAGTACAAGAAAACTGAATCTTCTTACTGTCTATGCTTTGAAACATTCCTGTGACACTAGTTATAGATTCCGATGCTTCACTTTAGGTTAACTGTATCCCTCTGACTTCCTTATTGACGATGAAACACAGAAATTTCATCGGAATTCAATACAAAAGGCACAATGCCGAATCAAGTAGAAGAAGAATGGCGCTTCTTACTGTATAAGTTTTGAACCTTTCCTGTGAGACCGGTTTTAGATTCAGATGCTTCACTTCAGGTTTACTGTATCCCCTGGACCTCCTTATTGACGACGAAACACAGAAATTGCATCGGAATTAAATACAAAAGGCACAATGCCGACCTAAGTACAAGAAAGCTGACTCTTCTTACTGTCTATGTTTTGAACCATTCCTGTGACAGTAGTTATAGATTCCGATGCTTCACTTGAGGATTACTGTATCCGTCTGACGTTCTTATTGACGAGGAAACACAGTAATTTCATCGGAATTAAATACAAAAGGCACAATGCCGACTTAAGTACAAGAAAACTGACTCTTCTTACTGTCTATGTTTTGAACCATTTCTGTGACACTAGTTTTAGATTCCGATGCTTTACTTCAGGTTTACTGTATCACTTGGACCGTCTTATTGACGAGGAAACACAGAAATTGCATCGGAATTAAATACAAAAGGCACAATGCCGACCTAAGTATAAGAAAACTGACTCTTCTTACTGTCTATGTTTTGAACCATTCCTGTGACAGTAGTTATAGATTCTGATGCTTCGCTTCAGGTTTACTGTATCCGTCTGACCTTCTTATTGACGATGAAACACAGAAATTGCATCGGAATTAAATACAAAAGGCACAATGCTGACTCAAGTACAAGAAGGCTGGCTCATCTTACTGTCTATGTATTGAACCATTCCTGTGACACTAGTTATAGATTCAGTTGCTTCACTTCAGGTTTACCTTATCCGTCTGACCTTCTTATTGACGATGAAACACAGAAATTGCATCGGAATTAAATAGAAAAGGCACAATGCCGACTTAAGTACAAGAAAACTGACTCTTCTTCCTGTCTATGTTTTGAACCATTCCTGTGATCCTAGTTATAGATTACGATGCTTCACTTCCGGTTTACTGTATTCCTCTGACCTTCTTATTGACGATGAAGTACAGAAATTGCATCGGTATTAAATACAAAAGGCACAATGCCGACTCAAGTACAAGAAGACTGGCTCTTCTTACTGTCTATCTTTGAACCATTCCTGTGACACTAGTTATAGATTCCGATGCTTCACGTCAAGTTCACTGAATCCCTGTGACCTCCTTATTGAGGATGAAACACAGAAATTGCATCGGAATTAAATACAAAAGGCACAATGCCGACTCAAGTACAAGAAGTCTGGCTCATCTTACTGTCTGTGTTTCGAACCGTTTCTGTGACACTAGTTATAGATTCCGTTGCTTCACTTCAGGTATACCTTATCCGTCTTATCTTCTTATTGACGATGAAACAGAGAAATTGCATCGGAATTAAATAGAAAAGGCACAATGCCGACTTAAGTACAAGAAAACTGACTTTTCTTACTGTCTATGATTAGAACCATTCCTGTGATACTAGTTATAGATTCCGATGCTTCACTTCATGTTAACTGTTTCCCTCTGGCTTCCTTATTGACGATGAATCACAGAAATTTCATCGGAATTCAATACAAAAGGCTCAATGCCGACTCAAGTACAAGAAGACTGGCTCCTCTTCTTGTCTATGTTTTGAACCATTTCTGTGACACTAGTTTAAGTTTCCGATGCTTCACTTCAGGTTTACTGTATCCCTTGGACCTTCTTATTGACGACGAAACACAGAAAATGCATCGGAATTAACAACAAAAGGCACAATGCCGACCTAAGTACAAGAAAACTGACTCTTCTTACTGTCTATGTTTTGAACCACTCCTGTGACAGAAGTTATAGATTCCGATGCTTCACTTCAGGTTTACTGTATCCGTGTGACCTTCTTATTGACGATGAAACACAGAAACTGCATCGGAATTAAATACAAAACGCACAATGCCGACTTAGGTACAAGAAACTGACTCATCTTACTGTCTATGTTTTGAACCATTTCTGTGACACTAGTTAAAGATTCCGATGCTTCATTTCAGGTTTGCTGTATCCCTCTGACCTTCGTATTGACGATGTAACACAGAAATTGCATCGGAATTAAATAGAAAAATCTCAATGCCGACTTAAGTACAAGAAAACTAACTATTCTTACTGTCTATGTTTTGAACCATTCCTGTGACACTAGTTAACGATTCCGATGCTTCACTTCAGGTTTACTCTATCCCTCTGACTTTCCTATTGACGATGAAACACAGAAATTGCATCGGACTTAAATACAATCGCACAATGCCGACTTAAGTACAAGAAGACTGACTCTTCTTACTGACAATGTTTTCAACCATTCCTGTGACACTAGTTAAAGATTCCGATGCTTCACTTCAGGTTTACTGTATCCCTCTGACCTTCATATTGACGATGAAACACAGAAATTGCATCGGAATTAAAATTAAAAGGCACAATGCCGACTTAAGTACAAGTAAACTGACTCTTCATACTGTCTATGTTATGTACCATTATTGTGACACTAGTTATAGATTCCGATGCTTCACTTCCGGTTTACTGCATCCCTCTGACCTTCTTATTCACGATGAAACACAGAAATTGCATAGGAATTAAATACAAAAGGCACAGTGCCGACTCAAGTACAAGAAGACTGGCTCTTCTTACTGTCTATGTTTGAACCATTCCTGTGACACTAGTTATAGATTCCGATGCTTCACTTCAGGTTCACTGTATCCCTGTGACCTCCTTATTAACGATGAAACACAGAAATTGCATCGGAATTAAATACAAAAGGCACAATGCTGACTCAAGTACAAGAAGGCTGGCTCATCTTACTGTCTATGTATTGAACCATTCCTGTGACACTAGTTATAGATTCAGTTGCTTCACTTCAGGTTTACCTTATCCGTCTGACCTTCTTATTGACGATGAAACACAGAAATTGCATCGGAATTAAATAGAAAAGGCACAATGCCGACTTAAGTACAAGAAAACTGACTCTTCTTACTGTCTATGTTTTGAAACATTCCTGTGACACTAGTTATAGTTTCCGATGATTCACTTCAAGTTTACTGTATCCCTCTAACCTTCTTATTGACGATGAAACACAGAAATTGCATCGGAATTAAATACAAAAGGCACAATGCCGACTTAAGAACAAAAAAACTGACTCTTCTTACTGTCTATGATTAGGACCACTCCTGAGACACTAGTTATAGATTCCCATGCTTCACTTCAGGTTAACTGTATCCCTCAGACTTCCTTATTGACGATGAAACACTGAAATTACATCGGAATTAAATACAAAAGGAACAATGCCGACATAAGTACAAGAAAACTGAATCTTCTTAATGTCTATGTTTTGAACCATTCCTGTGACACTAGTTTTAGATTCAGATGCTTCACTTCAGGTTTACCTTATCCGTGTGACCTTCATATTGACGATGAAACACAGAAATTGCATCGGACTTAAATAGAAAAGGCACAATGCCGACTTAAGTACAAGAAAACTGACTCTTCTTACAGTCTACGTTTTGAACCATTCGTGTGACACTAGTTATAGTTTCCGATGATTCACTTCAAGTTTACTGTATCCCTCTGACCTTCTTATTAACGATGAATCACAGAAATTGCAACGGAATTAAATACAAAAGGCACAATGCCGAACAAAAAAACTGGCTCTTCCTACTGTCTATGATTAGAGCCACTCCTGTGACACTACTTATAGATTCCAATGCTTCACTTCAGGTTAACCGTATCCCTCAGACTTCCTAATTGACGATGAAACACAGAATTTGCATCGGAATTAAATACAATAGGAACAATGCCGACTTAAGTACAAGAAAACTGAATCTTCTTACTGTCTATGCTTTGAAACATTCCTGTGACACTAGTTATAGATTCCGATGCTTTCACTTTAGGTTAACTGTATCCCTCTGACTTCCTTATTGACGATGAAACACAGAAATTTCATCGGAATTCAATACAAAAGGCACAATGCCGAATCAAGTAGAAGAAGAATGGCGCTTCTTACTGTATAAGTTTTGAACCTTTCCTGTGAGACCGGTTTTAGATTCCGATGCTTCACTTCAGGTTTACTGTATCCCCTGGACCTCCTTATTGACGACGAAACACAGAAATTGCATCGGAATTAAATACAAAAGGCACAATGCCGACTTAAGTACAAGAAAACTGACTCTTCTTACTGTCTATGTTTTGAACCATTTCTGTGACACTAGTTTTAGATTCCGATGCTTTACGTCAGGTTTACTGTATCACTTGGACCTTCTTATTGACGAGGAAACACAGAAATTGCATCGGAATTAAATACAAATGGCACAATGCCGACCTAAGTATAAGAAAACTGACTCTTCTTACTGTCTATGTTTTGAACCATTCCTGTGACAGTAGTTATAGATTCTGATGCTTCGCTTCAGGTTTACTGTATCCGTCTGACCTTCTTATTGACGATGAAACACAGAAATTGCATCGGAATTAAATACAAAAGGCACAATGCTGACTCAAGTACAAGAAGGCTGGCTCATCTTACTGTCTATGTATTGAACCATTCCTGTGACACTAGTTATAGATTCAGTTGCTTCACTTCAGGTTTACCTTATCCGTCTGACCTTCTTATTGACGATGAAACACAGAAATTGCATCGGAATTAAATAGAAAAGGCACAATGCCGACTTAAGTACAAGAAAACTGACTCTTCTTCCTGTCTATGTTTTGAACCATTCCTGTGATCCTAGTTATAGATTACGATGCTTCACTTCCGGTTTACTGTATTCCTCTGACCTTCTTATTGACGATGAAGCACAGAAATTGCATCGGAATTAAATACAAAAGGCACAATGCCGACTCAAGTACAAGAAGACTGGCTCTTCTTACTGTCTATCTTTGAACCATTCCTGTGACACTAGTTATAGATTCCGATGCTTCACGTCAAGTTCACTGTATCCCTGTGACCTCCTTATTGAGGATGAAACACAGAAATTGCATCGGAATTAAATACAAAAGGCACAATGCCGACTCAAGTACAAGAAGTCTGGCTCATCTTACTGTCTGTGTTTCGAACCATTTCTGTGACACTAGTTATAGATTCCGTTGCTTCACTTCAGGTATACCTTATCCGTCTTATCTTCTTATTGACGATGAAACAGAGAAATTGCATCGGAATTAAATAGAAAAGGCACAATGCCGACTTAAGTACAAGAAAACTGACTTTTCTTACTGTCTATGATTAGAACCATTCCTGTGATACTAGTTATAGATTCCGATGCTTCACTTCATGTTAACTGTATCCCTCTGGCTTCCTTATTGACGATGAATCACAGAAATTTCATCGGAATTCAATACAAAAGGCTCAATGCCGACTCAAGTACAAGAAGACTGGCTCCTCTTATTGTCTATGTTTTGAACCATTTCTGTGCCACTAGTTTAAGTTTCCGATGCTTCACTTCAGGTTTACTGTATCCCTTGGACCTTCTTATTGACGACGAAACACAGAAAATGCATCGGAATTAACAACAAAAGGCACAATGCCGACCTAAGTACAAGAAAACTGACTCTTCTTACTGTCTATGTTTTGAACCACTCCTGTGACAGAAGTTATAGATTCCGATGCTTCACTTCAGGTTTACTGTATCCGTGTGACCTTCTTATTGACGATGAAACACAGAAACTGCATCGGAATTAAATACAAAACGCACAATGCCGACTTAGGTACAAGAAACTGACTCATCTTACTGTCTATGTTTTGAACCATTTCTGTGACACTAGTTAAAGATTCCGATGCTTCATTTCAGGTTTGCTGTATCCCTCTGACCTTCTTATTGACGATGTAACACAGAAATTGCATCGGAATTAAATAGAAAAATCTCAATGCCGACTTAAGTACAAGAAAACTAACTATTCTTACTGTCTATGTTTTGAACCATTCCTGTGACACTAGTTAACGATTCCGATGCTTCACTTCAGGTTTACTCTATCCCTCTGACTTTCCTATTGACGATGAAACACAGAAATTGCATCGGACTTAAATACAATCGCACAATGCCGACTTAAGTACAAGAAGACTGACTCTTCTTACTGACAATGTTTTCAACCATTCCTGTGACACTAGTTAAAGATTCCGATGCTTCACTTCAGGTTTACTGTATCCCTCTGACCTTCATATTGACGATGAAACACAGAAATTGCATCGGAATTAAAATTAAAAGGCACAATGCCGACTTAAGTACAAGTAAACTGACTCTTCATACTGTCTATGTTATGTACCATTATTGTGACACTAGTTATAGATTCCGATGCTTCACTTCCGGTTTACTGCATCCCTCTGACCTTCTTATTCACGATGAAACACAGAAATTGCATAGAAATTAAATACAAAAGGCACAATGCCGACTCAAGTACAAGAAGACTGGCTCTTCTTACTGTCTATGTTTGAACCATTCCTGTGACACTAGTTATAGATTCCGATGCTTCACTTCAGGTTCACTGTATCCCTGTGACCTCCTTATTAACGATGAAACACAGAAATTGCATCGGAATTAAATACAAAAGGCACAATGCTGACTCAAGTACAAGAAGGCTGGCTCATCTTACTGTCTATGTATTGAACCATTCCTGTGACACTAGTTATAGATTCAGTTGCTTCACTTCAGGTTTACCTTATCCGTCTGACCTTCTTATTGACGATGAAACACAGAAATTGCATCGGAATTAAATAGAAAAGGCACAATGCCGACTTAAGTACAAGAAAACTGACTCTTCTTACTGTCTATGTTTTGAACCATTCCTGTGACACTAGTTATAGTTTCCGATGATTCACTTCAAGTTTACTGTATCCCTCTAACCTTCTTATTGACGATGAAACACAGAAATTGCATCGGAATTAAATACAAAAGGCACAATGCCGACTTAAGAACAAAAAAACTGACTCTTCTTACTGTCTATGATTAGGACCACTCCTGAGACACTAGTTATAGATTCCCATGCTTCACTTCAGGTTAACTGTATCCCTCAGACTTCCTTATTGACGATGAAACACTGAAATTACATCGGAATTAAATACAAAAGGAACAATGCCGACATAAGTACAAGAAAACTGAATCTTCTTAATGTCTATGTTTTGAACCATTCCTGTGACACTAGTTTTAGATTCCGATGCTTCACTTCAGGTTTACTGTCTCCCTTGGACCTTCTTGTTGACGACAAAACACAGAAAGTGCATCGGAATTAAATACAAAAGGCAAAATGCCGACTCAAGTACAAGAAGACTGGCTCCTCTTATTGTCTATGTTTTGAACCATTTCTGTGACACTAGTTTAAGTTTCCGATGCTTCACTTCAGGTTTACTGTATCCCTTGGACCTTCTTATTGACGACGAAACACAGAAAATGCATCGGAATTAAAAACAAAAGGCACAATGCCGACCTAAGTACAAGAAAACTGACTCTTCTTACTGTCTATGTTTTGAACCACTCCTGTGACAGAAGTTATAGATTCCGATGCTTCACTTCAGGTTTACTGTATCCGTGTGACCTTCTTATTGACGATGAAACACAGAAACTGCATCGGAATTAAATACAAAACGCACAATGCCGACTTAGGTACAAGAAAACTGACTCATCTTACTGCCTATGTTTGAACCATTTCTGTGACACTAGTTAAAGATTCCGATGCTTCATTTCAGGTTTGCTGTATCCCTCTGACCTTCTTATTGACGATGTAACGCAGAAATTGCATCGGAATTAAATAGAAAAATCACAATGCCGACTTAAGTACAAGAAAACTAACTATTCTTACTGTCTATGTTTTGAACCATTCCTGTGACACTAGTTAAAGATTCCGATGCTTCACTTCATGTTTACTCTATCCCTCTGACTTTCCTATTGACGATGAAACACAGAAATTGCATCGGACTTAAATACAATCGCACAATGCCGACTTAAGTACAAGAAGACTGACTCTTCATACTGTCAATGTTTTCAACCATTCCTGTGACACTAGTTAAAGATTCCGATGCTTCACTTCAGGTTTACTGTATCCCTCTGACCTTCATATTGACGATGAAACACAGAAATTGCATCGGAATTAAAATTAAAAGGCACAATGCCGACTTAAGTACAAGTAAACTGACTCTTCATACTGTCTATGTTATGTACCATTATTGTGACACTAGTTATAGATTCCGATGCTTCACTTCCGGTTTACTGCATCCCTCTGACCTTCTTATTCACGATGAAACACAGAAATTGCATAGGAAATAAATACAAAAGGCACAATGCCGACTCAAGTACAAGAAGACTGGCCCTTCTTACTGTCTATGTTTGAACCATTCCTGTGACACTAGTTATAGATTCCGATGCTTCACTTCAGGTTCACTGTATCCCTGTGACCTCCTTATTGACGATGAAACACAGAAATTGCATCGGAATTAAATACAAAAGGCACAATGCTGACTCAAGTACAAGAAGGCTGGCTCATCTTACTGTCTATGTTTTGAACCATTCCTGTGACACTAGTTATAGATTCCGTTGCTTCACTTCAGGTTTACCTTATCCGTGTGACCTTCATATTGACGATGAAACAGAGAAATTGCGTCGGACTTAAATAGAAAAGGCACAATGCCGACTTAAGTACAAGAAAACTGATTCTTCTTACAGTCTACGTTTTGAACCATTCGTGTGACACTAGTTATAGTTTCCGATGATTCACTTCAAGTTTACTGTATCCCTCTCACCTTCTTATTAACGATGAATCACAGAAATTGCATCGGAATTAAATACAAAAGGCACAATGCCGAACAAAAAAACTGACTCTTCCTACTGTCTATGATTAGAATCACTCCTGTGACACTACTTATAGATTCCAATGCTTCACTTCAGGTTAACTGTATCCCTCAGACTTCCTTATTGACGATGAAACACAGAATTTGCATCGGAATGAAATACAATAGGAACAATGCCGACTTAAGTAAAAGAAAACTGAATCTTGTTACTGTCTATGCTTTGAAACATTCCTGTGACACTAGTTATAGATTCCGATGCTTCACTTCAGGTTAACTGTATCCCTCTGACTTCCTTATTGACGATGAAACACAGAAATTTCATCGGAATTCAATACAAAAGACACAATGCCGAATCAAGTAGAAGAAGAATGGCGCTTCTTACTGTATACGTTTTGAACCTTTCCTGTGAGACCGGTTTTAGATTCCGATGCTTCACTTCAGGTTTACTGTATCCCTTGGACCTTCTTATTGACGACGAAACACAGAAATTGCTTCGGAATTAAATACAAAAGGCACAATGCCGACCTAAGTACAAGAAAGCTGACTCTTCTTACTGTCTATGTTTTGAACCATTCCTGTGACAGTAGTTATAGATTCCGATGCTTCACTTGAGGTTTACTGTATCCGTCTGACGTTCTTATTGACGAGAAAACACAGAAATTGCATCGGAATTAAATACAAAAGGCACAATTCCGACTTAAGTACAAGAAAACTGACTCTTCTTACTGTCTATGTTTTGAACCATTTCTGTGACACTAGTTTTAGATTCCGATGCTTCACTTCAGGTTTACTGTATCCCTTGGACCTTCTTATTGACGACGAAACACAGAAATTGCATCGGAATTAAATACAAAAGGCACAATGCCGACCTAAGTACAAGAAATTGACTCTTCTTACTGTCTATGTTTTGAACCATTCCTGTGACAGTAGTTAAAGATTCCGATGCTTCACTTCAGGTTTACTGTATCCCTCTGACCTTCATATTGACGATGAAACACAGAAATTGCATCGGAATTAAAATTAAAAGGCACAATGCCGACTTAAGTACAAGTAAACTGACTCTTCATACTGTCTATGTTATGTACCATTATTGTGACACTAGTTATAGATTCCGATGCTTCACTTCCGGTTTGCTGCATCCCTCTGACCTTCTTATTCACGATGAAACACAGAAATTGCATAGGAATTAAATACAAAAGGCACAATGCCGACTCAAGTACAAGAAGACTGGCTCTTCTTACTGTCTATGTTTGAACCATTCCTGTGACACTAGTTATAGATTCCGATGCTTCACTTCAGGTTCACTGTATCCCTGTGACCTCCTTATTAACGATGAAACACAGAAATTGCATCGGAATTAAATACAAAAGGCACAATGCTGACTCAAGTACAAGAAGGCTGGCTCATCTTACTGTCTATGAATTGAACCATTCCTGTGACACTAGTTATAGATTCAGTTGCTTCACTTCAGGTTTACCTTATCCGTCTGACCTTCTTATTGACGATGAAACACAGAAATTGCATCGGAATTAAATAGAAAAGGCACAATGCCGACTTAAGTACAAGAAAACTGACTCTTCTTACTGTCTATGTTTTGAACCATTCCTGTGACACTAGTTATAGTTTCCGATGATTCACTTCAAGTTTACTGTATCCCTCTAACCTTCTTATTGACGATGAAACACAGAAATTGCATCGGAATTAAATACAAAAGGCACAATGCCGACTTAAGAACAAAAAAACTGACTCTTCTTACTGTCTATGATTAGGACCACTCCTGAGACACTAGTTATAGATTCCCATGCTTCACTTCAGGTTAACTGTATCCCTCAGACTTCCTTATTGACGATGAAACACTGAAATTACATCGGAATTAAATACAAAAGGAACAATGCCGACATAAGTACAAGAAAACTGAATCTTCTTAATGTCTATGTTTTGAACCATTCCTGTGACACTAGTTTTAGATTCCGATGCTTCACTTCAGGTTTACTGTCTCCCTTGGACCTTCTTGTTGACGACAAAACACAGAAAGTGCATCGGAATTAAATACAAAAGGCAAAATGCCGACACAGGTACTAGAACTCTGGCCCTTCTTTCTGCCTATGTTTTGAACCTCTCCTCTGACACTAGTTATAGTTTCCGATTATTCACTTCAGGTCTACTGTATCCCTCTGACCTTCTTATTGACGATAAAATACAGAAATTGCATCGGAATTAAATAGAAAAGCACAATGCCGACTTAAGGACAAGAAAACTGACTCATCTTACTGTCTATGATTTGAACAATTCCTGTGACACTAGTTATAGTTTCCGATTATTCACTTCAGGTTTACTATATCCCTCTGACCTTCTTATTGACAATGAAACACAGAAATTGCATCGGAATTAAATACAAAAGGCACAATGCCGACTTAAGGACAAGAAAACTGACTCTTCTTACTGTCTATGTTTTGAACCACTCCTGTGTCACTAGTTATAGATTCCGATGCTTCACTTCAGGTTTACTGTATCCCTCTGACCTTCTTATTTACGATGAAACACAGAAATTGCATAGGAATTAAATACAAAAGGCACAATGCCGACTCAAGTACAAGAAGACTGGCTCTTCTTACTGTCTATGTTTGAACCATTCCTGTGACACTAGTTATAGATTCCGATGCTTCACTTTAGGTTCACTGTATCCCTGTGACCTCCTTATTGACGATGAAACACAGAAATTGCATCGGAAATAAATACAAAAGGCACAATGCTGACTCAAGTACAAGAAGGCTGGCTCATCTTACTGTCTATGTTTTGAACCATTCCTGTGACACTAGTTATAGATCCCGTTGCTTCACTTCAGGTTTACCTTATCCGTGTGACCTTCATATTGACGATGAAACACAGAAATTGCATCGGACTTAAATAGAAAAGGCACAATGCCGACTTAAGTACAAGAAAACTGACTCTTCTTACAGTCTACGTTTTGAACCATTCGTGTGACACTAGTTATAGTTTCCGATGATTCACTTCAAGTTTACTGTATCCCTCTGACCGTCTTATTCACGATGAATCACAGAAATTGCATCGGAATTAAATACAAAAGGCACAATGCCGAACAAAAAAACTGACTCTTCCTACTGTCTATGATTAGAACCACTCCTGTGACACTACTTATAGATTCCAATGCTTCACTTCAGGTTAACTGTATCCCTCAGACTTCCTTATTGACGATGAAACACAGAATTTGCATCGGAATGAAATACAATAGGAACAATGCCGACTTAAGAAAAAGAAAACTGAATCTTCTTACTGTCTATGCTTTGAAACATTCCTGTGACACTAGCTATAGATTCCGATGCTTCACTTCAGGTTAACTGTATCCCTCTGACTTCCTTATTGACGATGAAACACAGAAATTTCATCGGAATTCAATACAAAAGGCACAATGCCGACTCAAGTACAAGAAGACTGGCTCCTCTTATTGTCTATGTTTTGAACCATTTCTGTGACACTAGTTTAAGTTTCCGATGCTTCACTTCAGGTTTACTGTATCCCTTGGACCTTCTTATTGACGACGAAACACAGAAAATGCATCGGAATTAAAAACAAAAGGCACAATGCCGACCTAAGTACAAGAAAACTGACTCTTCTTACTGTCTATGTTTTGAACCACTCCTGTGACAGAAGTTATAGATTCCGATGCTTCACTTCAGGTTTACTGTATCCGTGTGACCTTCTTATTGGCGATGAAACACAGAAACTGCATCGGAATTAAATACAAAACGCACAATGCCGACTTAGGTACAAGAAAACTGACTCATCTTACTGCCTATGTTTGAACCATTTCTGTGACACTAGTTAAAGATTCCGATGCTTCATTTCAGGTTTGCTGTATCCCTCTGACCTTCTTATTGACGATGTAACGCAGAAATTGCATCGGAATTAAATAGAAAAATCACAATGCCGACTTAAGTACAAGAAAACTAACTATTCTTACTGTCTATGTTTTGAACCATTCCTGTGACACTAGTTAAAGATTCCGATGCTTCACTTCAGGTTTACTCTATCCCTCTGACTTTCCTATTGACGATGAAACACAGAAATTGCATCGGACTTAAATACAATCGCACAATGCCGACTTAAGTACAAGAAGACTGACTCTTCATACTGTCAATGTTTTCAACCATTCCTGTGACACTAGTTAAAGATTTCGATGCTTCACTTCAGGTTTACTGTATCCCTCTGACCTTCATATTGACGATGAAACACAGAAATTGCATCGGAATTAAAATTAAAAGGCACAATGCCGACTTAAGTACAAGTAAACTGACTCTTCATACTGTCTATGTTATGTACCATTATTGTGACACTAGTTATAGATTCCGATGCTTCACTTCCGGTTTACTGCATCCCTCTGACCTTCTTATTCACGATGAAACACAGAAATTGCATAGGAAATAAATACAAAAGGCACAATGCCGACTCAAGTACAAGAAGACTGGCTCTTCTTACTGTCTATGTTTGAACCATTCCTGTGACACTAGTTATAGATTCCGATGCTTCACTTCAGGTTCACTGTATCCCTGTGACCTCCTTATTGACGATGAAACACAGAAATTGCATCGGAATTAAATACAAAAGGCACAATGCTGACTCAAGTACAAGAAGGCTGGCTCATCTTACTGTCTATGCTTTGAACCATTCCTGTGACACTAGTTATAGATTCCGTTGCTTCACTTCAGGTTTACCTTATCCGTGTGACCTTCATATTGACGATGAAACAGAGAAATTGCGTCGGACTTAAATAGAAAAGGCACAATGCCGACTTAAGTACAAGAAAACTGATTCTTCTTACAGTCTACGTTTTGAACCATTCGTGTGACACTAGTTATAGTTTCCGATGATTCACTTCAAGTTTACTGTATCCCTCTCACCTTCTTATTAACGATGAATCACAGAAATTGCATCGGAATTAAATACAAAAGGCACAATGCCGAACAAAAAAACTGACTCTTCCTACTGTCTATGATTACAACCACTCCTGTGACACTACTTATAGATTCCAATGCTTCACTTCAGGTTAACTGTATCCCTCAGACTTCCTTATTGACGATGAAACACAGAATTTGCATCGGAATGAAATACAATAGGAACAATGCCGACTTAAGTAAAAGAAAACTGAATCTTGTTACTGTCTATGCTTTGAAACATTCCTGTGACACTAGTTATAGATTCCGATGCTTCACTTCAGGTTAACTGTATCCCTCTGACTTCCTTATTGACGATGAAACACAGAAATTTCATCGGAATTCAATACAAAAGACACAATGCCGAATCAAGTAGAAGAAGAATGGCGCTTCTTACTGTATACGTTTTGAACCTTTCCTGTGAGACCGGTTTTAGATTCCGATGCTTCACTTCAGGTTTACTGTATCCCTTGGACCTTCTTATTGACGACGAAACACAGAAATTGCATCGGAATTAAATACAAAAGGCACAATGCCGACCTAAGTACAAGAAAGCTGACTCTTCTTACTGTCTATGTTTTGAACCATTCCTGTGACAGTAGTTATAGATTCCGATGCTTCACTTGAGGTTTACTGTATCCGTCTGACGTTCGTATTTACGAGAAAACACAGAAATTGCATCGGAATTAAATACAAAAGGCACAATTCCGACTTAAGTACAAGAAAACTGACTCTTCTTACTGTCTATGTTTTGAACCATTTCTGTGACACTAGTTTTAGATTCCGATGCTTCACTTCAGGTTTACTGTATCCCTTGGACCTTCTTATTGACGACGAAACACAGAAATTGCATCGGAATTAAATACAAAAGGCACAATGCCGACCTAAGTACAAGAAAACTGACTCTTCTTACTGTCTATGTTTTGAACCATTCCTGTGACAGTAGTTATAGATTCCGATGCTTCGCTTCAGGTTTACTGTATCCGTCTGACCTTCTTATTGACGATGAAACACAGAAATTGCATCGGAATTAAATACAAAAGGCACAATGCTGACTCAAGTACAAGAAGGCTGGCTCATCTTACTGTCTATGTATTGAACCATTCCTGTGACACTAGTTATAGTTTCCGATGATTCACTTCAAGTTTACTGTATCCCTCTAACCTTCTTGTTGACGATGAAACACAGAAATTGCATCGGAATTAAATACAAAAGGCACAATGCCGACTTAAGAACAAAAAAACTGACTCTTCTTACTGTCTATGATTAGGACCACTCCTGAGACACTAGTTATAGATTCCCATGCTTCACTTCAGGTTAACTGTATCCCTCAGACTTCCTTATTGACGATGAAACACTGAAATTACATCGGAATTAAATACAAAAGGAACAATGCCGACATAAGTACAAGAAAACTGAATCTTCTTAATGTCTATGTTTTGAACCATTCCTGTGACACTAGTTATAGATTCCGATGCTTCACTTCAGGTTAACTGTATACCTCTGACTTCCTTATTGACGATGAAACACAGAAATTTCATCGGAATTCAATACAAAAGGCACAATGCCGACTCAAGTGGAAGAAGACTGGCTCTTCTTACTGTCTACGTTTTGAACCATTCCTGTGAGACCGATTTTAGATTCCGATGCTTCACTTCAGGTTTACTGTATCCCTTGGACCTCCTTATTGACGACGAAACACAGAAATTGCATCAGAATTAAATACAAAAGGCACAATGCCGAACTAAGTGCAAGATAACTGACTCTTCTTACTGTCTATGTTTTGAACCATTCCTGTGACAGTAGTTATAGTATCCGATGCTTCACTTCGGTTTACTGTATCCGTCCGACGTTCTTATTGACGATGAAACACAGAAAGTGCATCGGAATTAAATACAAAAGGCAAAATGCCGACACAGGTACAAGAACTCTGGCCCTTCTTTCTGCCTATGTTTTGAACCTCTCCTCTGACACTAGTTATAGTTTCCGATTATTCACTTCAGGTTTACTGTATCCCTCTGACCTTCTTATTGACGATAAAATACAGAAATTGCATCGGAATTAAATAGAAAAGCACAATGCCGACTTAAGGACAAGAAAACTGACTCATCTTACTGTCTATGATTTGAACAATTCCTGTGACACTAGTTATAGTCTCCGATTATTCACTTCAGGTTTACTATATCCCTCTGACCTTCTTATTGACAATGAAACACAGAAATTGCATCGGAATTAAATACAAAAGGCACAATGCCGACTTAAGGGCAAGAAAACTGACTCTTCTTACTGTCTATGTTTTGAACCACTCCTGTGACACTACTTATAGATTCCGATGCTTCACTTCAGGTTTACTGTATCCCTCTGACCTTCTTATTTACGATGAAACACAGAAATTGCATAGGAATTAAATACAAAAGGCACAATGCCGACTCAAGTACAAGAAGACTGGCTCTTCTTACTGTCTATGTTTTGAACCATTCCTGTGACACTAGTTATAGATCCCGTTGCTTCACTTCAGGTTTACCTTATCCGTGTGACCTTCATATTGACGATGAAACACAGAAATTGCATCGGACTTAAATAGAAAAGGCACAATGCCGACTTAAGTACAAGAAAACTGACTTTTCTTACAGTCTACGTTTTGAACCATTCGTGTGACACTAGTTATAGTTTCCGATGATTCACTTCAAGTTTACTGTATCCCTCTGACCTTCTTATTCACGATGAATCACAGAAATTGCATCGGAATTAAATACAAAAGGCACAATGCCGAACAAAAAAACTGACTCTTCCTACTGTCTAAGATTAGAACCACTCCTGAGACACTACTTATAGATTCCAATGCTTCACTTCAGGTTAACTGTATCCCTCAGACTTCCTTATTGACGATGAAACACAGAATTTGCATCGGAATGAAATACAATAGGAACAATGCCGACTTAAGTAAAAGAAAACTGAATCTTGTTACTGTCTATGCTTTGAAACATTCCTGTGACACTAGTTATAGATTCCGATGCTTCACTTCAGGTTAACTGTATCCCTCTGACTTCCTTATTGACGATGAAACACAGAAATTTCATCGGAATTCAATACAAAAGACACAATGCCGAATCAAGTAGAAGAAGAATGGCGCTTCTTACTGTATACGTTTTGAACCTTTCCTGTGAGACCGGTTTTAGATTCCGATACTTCACTTCAGGTTTACTGTATCCCTTGGACCTTCTTATTGACGACGAAACACAGAAATTGCATCGGAATTAAATACAAAAGGCACAATGCCGACCTAAGTACAAGAAAGCTGACTCTTCTTACTGTCTATGTTTTGAACCATTCCTGTGACAGTAGTTATAGATTCCGATGCTTCACTTGAGGTTTACTGTATCCGTCTGACGTTCTTATTGACGAGGAAACACAGAAATTGCATCGGAATTAAATACATAAGGCACAATTCCGACTTAAGTACAAGAAAACTGACTCTTCTTACTGTCTATGTTTTGAACCATTTCTGTGACACTAGTTTTAGATTCCGATGCTTCACTTCAGGTTTACTGTATCCCTTGGACCTTCTTATTGACGACGAAACACAGAAATTGCATCGGAATTAAATACAAAAGGCACAATGCCGACCTAAGTACAAGAAAACTGACTCTTCTTACTGTCTATGTTTTGAACCATTCCTGTGACAGTAGTTATAGATTCCGATGCTTCGCTTCAGGTTTACTGTATCCGTCTGACCTTCTTATTGACGATGAAACACAGAAATTGCATCGGAATTAAATACAAAAGGCACAATGCTGACTCAAGTACAAGAAGGCTGGCTCATCTTACTGTCTATGTATTGAACCATTCCTGTGACACTAGTTATAGTTTCCGATGATTCACTTCAAGTTTACTGTATCCCTCTAACCTTCTTATTGACGATGAAACACAGAAATTGCATCGGAATTAAATACAAAAGGCACAATGCCGACTTAAGAACAAAAAAACTGACTCTTCTTACTGTCTATGATTAGGACCACTCCAGAGACACTAGTTATAGATTCCCATGCTTCACTTCAGGTTAACTGTATCCCTCAGACTTCCTTATTGACGATGAAACACTGAAATTACATCGGAATTAAATACAAAAGGAACAATGCCGACATAAGTACAAGAAAACTGAATCTTCTTAATGTCTATGTTTTGAACCATTCCTGTGACACTAGTTATAGATTCCGATGCTTCACTTCAGGTTAACTGTATACCTCTGACTTCCTTATTGACGATGAAACACAGAAATATCATCGGAATTCAATACAAAAGGCACAATGCCGACTCAAGTGGAAGAAGACCGGCTCTTCTTACTGTCTACGTTTTGAACCATTCCTGTGAGACCGATTTTAGATTCCGATGCTTCACTTCAGGTTTACTGTATCCCTTGGACCTCCTTATTGACGACGAAACACAGAAATTGCATCAGAATTAAATACAAAAGGCAAAATGCCGAACTAAGTGCAAGATAACTGACTCTTCTTACTGTCTATGTTTTGAACCATTCCTGTGACAGTAGTTATAGTATCCGATGCTTCACTTCGGTTTACTGTATCCGTCCGACGTTCTTATTGACGATGAAACACAGAAAGTGCGTCGGAATTAAATACAAAAGGCAAAATGCCGACACAGGTACAAGAACTCTGGCCCTTCTTTCTGCCTATGTTTTGAACCTCTCCTCTGACACTAGTTATAGTTTCCGATTATTCACTTCAGGTTTACTGTATCCCTCTGACCTTCTTATTGACGATAAAATACAGAAATTGCATCGGAATTAAATAGAAAAGCACAATGCCGACTTAAGGACAAGAAAACTGACTCATCTTACTGTCTATGATTTGAACAATTCCTGTGACACTAGTTATAGTTTCCGATTATTCACTTCAGGTTTACTATATCCCTCTGACCTTCTTATTGACAATGAAACACAGAAATTGCATCGGAATTAAATACAAAAGGCACAATGCCGACTTAAGGGCAAGAAAACTGACTCTTCTTACTGTCTATGTTTTGAACCACTCCTGTGACACTAGTTATAGATTCCGATGCTTCACTTCAGGTTTACTGTATCCCTCTGACCTTCTTATTTACGATGAAACACAGAAATTGCATAGGAATTAAATACAAAAGGCACAATGCCGACTCAAGTACAAGAAGACTGGCTCTTCTTACTGTCTATGTTTGAACCATTCCTGTGACACTAGTTATAGATTCCGATGCTTCACTTCAGGTTCACTGTATCCCTGTGACCTCCTTATTGACGATGAAACACAGAAATTGCATCGGAATTAAATACAAAAGGCACAATGCTGACTCAAGTACAAGAAGGCTGGCTCATCTTACTGTCTATGTTTTGAACCATTCCTGTGACACTAGTTATAGATCCCGTTGCTTCACTTCAGGTTTACCTTATCCGTGTGACCTTCATATTGACGATGAAACACAGAAATTGCATCGGACTTAAATAGAAAAGGCACAATGCCGACTTAAGTAAAAGAAAACTGACTCTTCTTACAGTCTACGTTTTGAACCATTCGTGTGACACTAGTTATAGTTTCCGATGATTCACTTCAAGTTTACTGTATCCCTCTGACCTTCTTATTCACGATGAATCACAGAAATTGCATCGGAATTAAATACAAAAGGCACAATGCCGAACAAAAAAACTGACTCTTCCTACTGTCTATGATTAGAACCACTCCTGTGACACTACTTATAGATTCCAATGCTTCACTTCAGGTTAACTGTATCCCTCAGACTTCCTTATTGACGATGAAACACAGAATTTGCATCGGAAAGAAATACAATAGGAACAATGCCGACTTAAGTAAAAGAAAACTGACTCTTCTTACTGTCTATGTTTTGAACCACTCCTGTGACACTAGTTATAGATTCCGATGCTTCACTTCAGGTTAACTGTATCCCTCTGACTTCCTTATTGACGATGAAAAACAGAAATTTCGTCGGAATTCAATACAAAAGGCACAATGCCGAATCAAGTAGAAGAAGAATGGCGCTTCTTACTGTATACGTTTTGAACCTTTCCTGTGAGACCGGTTTTAGAATCCGATGCTTCACTTCAGGTTTACTGTATCCCTTGGCCTTCTTATTGACGACGAAACACAGAAATTGCATCGGAATTAAATACAAAAGGCACAATGCCGACCTAAGTACAAGAAAGCTGACTCTTCTTACTGTCTATGATTTGAACCATTCCTGTGACAGTAGTTATAGATTCCGATGCTTCACTTGAGGTTTACTGTATCCGTATGACGTTCTTATTGACGAGGAAACACAGAAATTGCATCGGAATTAAATACAAAACGCACAATTCCGACTTAAGTACAAGAAAACTGACTCTTCTTACTGTCTATGTTTTGAACCATTTCTGTGACACTAGTTTTAGATTCCGATGCTTCACTTCAGGTTTACTGTATCCCTTGGACCTTCTTATTGACGACGAAACACAGAAATTGCATCGGAATTAAATACAAAAGGCTCAATGCCGACCTAAGTACAAGAAAACTGACTCTTCTTACTGTCTATGTTTTGAAACATTCCTGTGGCAGTAGTTATAGATTCCGATGCTTCGCTTCAGGTTTACTGTATCCGTCTGACCTTTTTATTGACGATGAAACACAGAAATTGCATCGGAATTAAATACAAAAGGCACAATGCTGACTCAAGTACAAGAAGGCTGGCTCATCTTACTGTCTATGTATTGAACCATTCCTGTGACACTTGTTATAGATTCAGTTGCTTCACTTCAGGTTTACCTTTTCCGTCTGACCTTCTTATTGACAATGAAACACAGAAATTGCATCGGAATTAAATAGAAAAGGCACAATGCCGAC